>NW_026947817.1:0-151000 GCF_034190915.1 Cavia porcellus
TGCTCATTGTATGAGTGTGTTACATTACATTCACTACTAGGAGTGAGAAAATCATCACGGGGCGGTGCGCATTGTATGGGTGTGTGTTACATTAGATTCACTAGTAGGAGTGAGAAAAACATCACGGGGCGGTGCGCATTGTATGGGTGTGTGTTACATTACATTCACTAGTAGGAGTGAGAAAAACATCACGGGGCGGTGCGCATTGTATGGGTGTGTGTTACATTACATTCTCTAGTAGGAGTGAGAAAAACAACACGGGGCGGTGCGCATTGTATGGGTGTGTGTTACATTACATTCTCTAGTAGGAGTGAGAAAAACATCACGGGGCGGTGCGCATTGTATGGGTGTGTGTTACATTAGATTCACTAGTAGGAGTGAGAAAAACATCACGGGGTGGTGCGCCTTGTATGGGTGTGTGTTACATTACATTCTCTAGTAGGAGTGAGAAAAACATCACGGGGCGGTGCGCATTGTATGGGTGTGTGTTACATTACATTCTCTAGTAGGAGTGAGAAAAACATCACGGGGCGGTGCGCATTGTATGGGTGTGTGTTACATTAGATTCACTAGTAGGAGTGAGAAAAACATCACGGGGTGGTGCGCCTTGTATGGGTGTGTGTTACATTACATTCTCTAGTAGGAGTGAGAAAAACATCACGGGGTGGTGCGCATTGTATGGGTGTGTGTTACATTACATTCACTGGTAGGAGTGAGAAAAACATCACGGGGTGGTGCGCATTGTATGGGTGTGTGTTACATTACATTCACTAGTAGGAGTGAGAAAAACATCACGGGGTGGTGCGCATTGTATGGGTGTGTGTTACATTACATTCACTAGTAGGAGTGAGAAAAACATCACGGGGCGGTGCGCATTGTATGGGTGTGTGTTACATTACATTCACTAGTAGCAGTGAGAAAAACATCACGGGGCGGTGCGCATTGTATGGGTGTGTGTTACATTACATTCACTAGTAGCAGTGAGAAAAACATCACGGGGCGGTGCGCATTGTATGGGTGTGTGCTACATTACATTCACTATTAGCAGTGAGAAAAACATCACGGGGTGGTGCGCATTGTATGGGTGTGTGTTACATTACATTCACTAGTAGGAGTGAGAAAAACATCACGGGGTGGTGCGCATTGTATGGGTGTGTGTTACATTAGATTCACTAGTAGTAGTGAGAAAAACATCACGGAGTGGTGCGCATTGTATGGGTGTGTGTTACATTACATTCACTAGTAGGAGTGAGAAAAACATCACGGGGTGGTGCGCATTGTATGGGTGTGTGTTACAATACATTCACTAGTAGGAGTGAGAAAAACATCACGGGGTGGTGCGCATTGAATGGGTGTGTGTTACATTACATTCACTAGTAGGAGTGAGAAAAACATCACGGGGTGGTGCGCATTGTATGGGTGTGTGTTACATTACATTCACTAGTAGGAGTGAGAAAAACATCACGGGGTGGTGCGCATTGTATGGGTGTGTGTTACATTACACACTCTAGTAGGAGTGAGAAAAATATCACGGGGTGGTGCGCATTGTATGTGTGTGTGTTAAATTACATTCTCTTGTAGGAGTGAGAAAAACATCACGGGGTGGTGCGCATTGTATGGGTGTGTGTTACATTAGATTCAATAGTAGCAGTGAGAAAAACATCACGGGGTGGTGCGCATTGTATGGGTGTGTGTTCTATTACATTCACTAGTAGGAGTGAGAAAAACATCACGGGGTGGTGCGCATTGTATGGGTGTGTGTTACATTACATTCACTAGTAGCAGTGAGAAAAACATCACGGGGTGGTGCGCATTGTATGGGTGTGTGTTACATTAGATTCACTAGTAGGAGTGAGAAAATCATCACGGGGTGGTGCGCATTGTATGGGTGTGTGTTACATTAGATTCACTAGTAGGAGTGAGAAAAACATCACGGGATGGTGCGCATTGTATGGGTGTGTGTTACATTAGATTCACTAGTAGCAGTGAGAAAAACATCAAGGGGTGGTGCGCATTTTATGGGTGTGTGTTACATTACTTTCACTAGTAGCAGTGAGAAAAACATCACGGGGTGGTGCGCATTGTATGGGTGTGTGTTACATTACATTCACTAGTAACAGTGAGAAAAACATCACGGGGTGGTGCGCATTGTATGGGTGTGTGTTACATTACATTCACTAGTAGGAGTGCGAAAAACATCACGGGGTGGTGCGCATTGTATGGGTGTGTGTTACATTACATTCACTAGTAGGAGTGAGAAAAACATCACGGGGTGGTGCTCATTGTATTAGTGTGTTACATTATATTCACTACTAGGAGTGAGAAAAACATCACGGGGCGGTGCGCATTGT
Source organism: Cavia porcellus (assembly GCF_034190915.1). Lineage (NCBI taxonomy): Eukaryota > Metazoa > Chordata > Mammalia > Rodentia > Caviidae > Cavia > Cavia porcellus. Next base: position 2,352 of record NW_026947817.1, read on the forward strand.
ATGGGTGTGTGTTACATTAGATTCACTAGTAGGAGTGAGAAAAACATCACGGGGCGGTGAGCATTGTATGGGTGTGTGTTACATTACATTCACTCGTAGGAGTGAGAAAATCATCACGGGGCGGTGCGCATTGTATGGGTGTGTGTTACATTACATTCACTAGTAGGAGTGAGAAAAACATCACGGGGCGGTGCGCATTGTATGGGTGTGTGTTACATTACATTCACTATTAGGAGTGAGAAAAACATCACGGGGCGGTGCGCATTGTATGGGTGTGTGTTACATTACATTCTCTAGTAGGAGTGAGAAAAACATCACGGGGTGGTGCGCATTGTATGGGTGTGTGTTACATTACATTCACTAGTAGGAGTGAGAAAAACATCACGGGGTGGTGCGCATTGTATGGTTGTGTGTTACATTACATTCACTAGTAGCAGTGAGAAAAAAAATCACGGGGTGGTGCGCATTGTATGGGTGTGTGTTACATTAGATTCACTAGTAGCAGTGAGAAAAACATCACGGGGTGGTGCGCATTGTATGGGTGTGTGTTACATTAGATTCACTAGTAGCAGTGAGAAAAACATCACGGGGTGGTGCGCATTGTATGGGTGTGTGTTACATTACATTCACTAGTAGGAGTGAGAAAAACATCACGGGGTGGTGCCCATTGTATGGGTGTGTGTTACATTAGATTCACTAGTAGTAGTGAGAAAAACATCACGGGGTGGTGCGCATTGTATGGGTGTGTGTTACATTAGATTCACTAGTAGCAGTGAGAAAAACATCACGGGGTGGTGCGCATTGTATGGGTGTGTGTTACCTTACATTCACTAGTACGAGTGAGAAAAATATCCCGGGGTGGTGCGCATTGTATGGGTGTGTGTTACATTAGATTCACTAGCAGGAGTGAGAAAAACATCACGGGGTGGTGCGCATTGTATGGGTGTGTGTTACATTAGATTCACTAGTAGGAGTGAGATAAACATCACGGGGTGGTGCGCATTGTATGGGTGTGTGTTACAATACATTCACTAGTAGGAGTGAGAAAAACATCACGGGGTGGTGCGCATTGTATGGGTGTGTGCTACATTACATTCACTAGTAGCAGTGAGAAAAACATCACGGGGTGGTGCGCATTGTATGGGTGTGTGTTACATTACATTCACTAGTAGGAGTGAGAAAAACATCACGGGGTGGTGTGCATTGTATGGGAGTGTGTTACATTACATTCACTAGTAGCAGTGAGAAAAACATCACGGGGTGGTGCGCATTGTATGGGTGTGTGTTAAATTAGATTCACTAGTAGCAGTGAGAAAAACATCACGGGGTGGTGCGCATTGTATGGGTGTGTGTTACATTAGATTCACTAGTAGCAGTGATAAAAACATCACGGGGTGGTGCGCATTGTATGGGTGTGTGTTACATTATATTCACTAGTAGCAGTGAGAAAAACATCACGGGGTGGTGCGCATTGTATGGGTGTGTGTTACATTAGATTCACTAGTAGCAGTGAGAAAAACATCACGGGGTGGTGCGCATTGTATGGGTGTGTGTTACATTAGATTCACTAGTAGGAGTGAGAAAAACATCACGGGGTGGTGCGTATTGTATGGGTGTGTGTTACATTAGATTCACTAATAGGAGTGCGAAAAACATCAGGGGGTGGTGCGCATTGTATGGGTGTGTGTTACATTAGATTCACTAGTAGGAGTGAGAAAAACATCACGGGGTGGTGCGCATTGTATGGGTGTGTGTTACATTACATTCACTAGTAGCAGTGAGAAAAACATCACGGGGTGGTGCGCATTGTATGGGTGTGTGTTACATTACTTTCACTAGTAGCAGTGAGAAAAACATCACGGGGTGGTGCGCATTGTATGGGTGTGTGTTACATTACATTCACTAGTAGGAGTGAGAAAATCATCACGGGGTGGTGCGCATTGTATGGTTGTGTGTTACATTACATTCACTAGTAGGAGTGAGAAAAACATCACGGGGTGGTGCTCATTGTATGAGTGTGTTACATTACATTCACTACTAGGAGTGAGAAAATCATCACGGGGCGGTGCGCATTGTATGGGTGTGTGTTACATTAGATTCACTAGTAGGAGTGAGAAAAACATCACGGGGCGGTGCGCATTGTATGGGTGTGTGTTACATTACATTCACTATTAGGAGCGAGAAAAACATCACGGGGCGGTGCGCATTGTATGGGTGTGTGTTACATTACATTCTCTAGTAGGAGTGAGAAAAACATCACGGGGTGGTGCGCATTGTATGGGTGTGTGTTACATTAGATTCACTAGTAGGAGTGAGAAAAACATCACGGGGTGGTGCGCATTGTATGGGTGTGTGTTACATTACATTCTCTAGTAGGAGTGAGAAAAACATCACGGGGTGGTGCGCATTGTATGGGTGTGTGTTACATTACATTCACTAGTAGGAGTGAAAAAAACATCACGGGGTGGTGCGCATTGTATGGGTGTGTGTTACATTACATTCACTAGTAGGAGTGAGAAAAACATCACGGGGTGGTGCGCATTGTATGGGTGTGTGTTACATTACATTCACTAGTAGGAGTGAGAAAAACATCACGGGGCGGTGCGCATTGTATGGGTGTGTGTTACATTACATTCACTAGTAGGAGTGAGAAAAACATCACGGGGCGGTGCGCATTGTATGGGTGTGTGTTACATTACATTCACTAGTAGCAGTGAGAAAAACATCACGGGGCGGTGCGCATTGTATGGGTGTGTGTTACATTACATTCACTAGTAGCAGTGAGAAAAACATCACGGGGCGGTGCGCATTGTATGGGTGTGTGCTACATTACATTCACTAGTAGGAGTGAGAAAAACATCACGGGGTGGTGCGCATTGTATGGGTGTGTGTTACATTACATTCACTAGTAGGAGTGAGAAAAACATCACGGGGTGGTGCGCATTGTATGGGTGTGTGTTACATTAGATTCACTAGTAGTAGTGAGAAAAACATCACGGAGTGGTGCGCATTGTATGGGTGTGTGTTACATTACATTCACTAGTAGGAGTGAGAAAAACATCACGGGGTGGTGCGCATTGTATGGGTGTGTGTTACAATACATTCACTAGTAGGAGTGAGAAAAACATCACGGGGTGGTGCGCATTGAATGGGTGTGTGTTACATTACATTCACTAGTAGGAGTGAGAAAAACATCACGGGGTGGTGCGCATTGTATGGGTGTGTGTTACATTACATTCACTAGTAGGAGTGAGAAAAACATCACGGGGTGGTGCGCATTGTATGGGTGTGTGTTACATTACACACTCTAGTAGGAGTGAGAAAAATATCACGGAGTGGTGCGCATTGTATGTGTGTGTGTTAAATTACATTCTCTTGTAGGAGTGAGAAAAACATCACGGGGTGGTGCGCATTGTATGGGTGTGTGTTACATTAGATTCACTAGTAGCAGTGAGAAAAACATCACGGGGTGGTGCGCATTGTATGGGTGTGTGTTATATTACATTCACTAGTAGGAGTGAGAAAAACATCACGGGGTGGTGCGCATTGTATGGGTGTGTGTTACATTAGATTCACTAGTAGCAGTGAGAAAAACATCACGGGGTGGTGCGCATTGTATGGGTGTGTGTTACATTAGATTCACTAGTAGGAGTGAGAAAATCATCACGGGGTGGTGCGCATTGTATGGGTGTGTGTTACATTAGATTCACTAGTAGGAGTGAGAAAAACATCACGGGATGGTGCGCATTGTATGGGTGTGTGTTACATTACATTCACTAGTAGCAGTGAGAAAAACATCAAGGGGTGGTGCGCATTTTATGGGTGTGTGTTACATTACTTTCACTAGTAGCAGTGAGAAAAACATCACGGGATGGTGCGCATTGTATGGGTGTGTGTTACATTACATTAACTAGTAACAGTGAGAAAAACATCACGAGGTGGTGCGCATTGTATGGGTGTGTGTTACATTACATTCACTAGTAGGAGTGCGAAAAACATCACGGGGTGGTGCGCATTGTATGGGTGTGTGTTACATTAGATTCACTAGTAGGAGTGAGAAAAACATCACGGGGTGGTGCGCCTTGGATGGGTGTGTGTTACATTACATTCACTAGTAGGGGTGAGAAAAACATCACGGGGCGGTGCGCATTGTATGGGTGTGTGTTACATTACATTCACTAGTAGGAGTGAGAAAAACATCACGGGGCGGTGAGCATTGTATGGGTGTGTGTTACATTACATTCACTACTAGGAGTGAGAAAAACATCACGGGGCGGTGCGCATTGTATGGGTGTGTGTTACATTACATTCTCTAGTAGGAGTGAGAAAAACATCACGGGGTGGTGCGCATTGTATGGGTGTGTGTTACATTACATTCACTAGTAGGAGTGAGAAAAACATCACGGGGTGGTGCGCATTGTATGGGTGTGTGTTACATTACATTCACTAGTAGCAGTGAGAAAAAAAATCACGGGGTGGTGCGCATTGTATGGGTGTGTGTTACATTAGATTCACTAGTAGCAGTGAGAAAAACATCACGGGGTGGTGCGCATTGTATGGATGTGTGTTACATTAGATTCACTAGTAGCAGTGAGAAAAACATCACGGGGTGGTGCGCATTGTATGGGTGTGTGTTACATTAGATTCACTAGTAGGAGTGAGAAAAACATCACGGGGTGGTGCGCATTGTATGGGTGTGTGTTACATTAGATTCACTAGTAGTAGTGAGAAAAACATCACGGGGTGGTGCGCATTGTATGGGTGTGTGTTACATTAGATTCACTAGTAGCAGTGAGAAAAACATCACGGGGTGGTGCGCATTGTATGGGTGTGTGTTACCTTACATTCACTAGTACGAGTGAGAAAAATATCCCGGGGTGGTGCGCATTGTATGGGTGTGTGTTACATTAGATTCACTAGTAGGAGTGAGAAAAACATCACGGGGTGGTGCGCATTGTATGGGTGTGTGTTACATTAGATTCACTAGTAGGAGTGAGATAAACATCACGGGGTGGTGCGCATTGTATGGGTGTGTGTTACATTACATTCTCTAGTAGGAGTGAGAAAAACATCACGGGGTGGTGCGCATTGTATGGGTGTGTGTTACATTACATTCACTAGTAGGAGTGAAAAAAACATCACGGGGTGGTGCGCATTGTATGGGTGTGTGTTACATTACATTCACTAGTAGGAGTGAGAAAAACATCACGGGGTGGTGCGCATTGTATGGGTGTGTGTTACATTACATTCACTAGTAGGAGTGAGAAAAACATCACGGGGCGGTGCGCATTGTATGGGTGTGTGTTACATTACATTCACTAGTAGGAGTGAGAAAAACATCACGGGGCGGTGCGCATTGTATGGGTGTGTGTTACATTACATTCACTAGTAGCAGTGAGAAAAACATCACGGGGCGGTGCGCATTGTATGGGTGTGTGTTACATTACATTCACTAGTAGCAGTGAGAAAAACATCACGGGGCGGTGCGCATTGTATGGGTGTGTGCTACATTACATTCACTATTAGCAGTGAGAAAAACATCACGGGGTGGTGCGCATTGTATGGGTGTGTGTTACATTACATTCACTAGTAGGAGTGAGAAAAACATCACGGGGTGGTGCGCATTGTATGGGTGTGTGTTACATTAGATTCACTAGTAGTAGTGAGAAAAACATCACGGAGTGGTGCGCATTGTATGGGTGTGTGTTACATTACATTCACTAGTAGGAGTGAGAAAAACATCACGGGGTGGTGCGCATTGTATGGGTGTGTGTTACAATACATTCACTAGTAGGAGTGAGAAAAACATCACGGGGTGGTGCGCATTGAATGGGTGTGTGTTACATTACATTCACTAGTAGGAGTGAGAAAAACATCACGGGGTGGTGCGCATTGTATGGGTGTGTGTTACATTACATTCACTAGTAGGAGTGAGAAAAACATCACGGGGTGGTGCGCATTGTATGGGTGTGTGTTACATTACACACTCTAGTAGGAGTGAGAAAAATATCACGGAGTGGTGCGCATTGTATGTGTGTGTGTTAAATTACATTCTCTTGTAGGAGTGAGAAAAACATCACGGGGTGGTGCGCATTGTATGGGTGTGTGTTACATTAGATTCACTAGTAGCAGTGAGAAAAACATCACGGGGTGGTGCGCATTGTATGGGTGTGTGTTATATTACATTCACTAGTAGGAGTGAGAAAAACATCACGGGGTGGTGCGCATTGTATGGGTGTGTGTTACATTAGATTCACTAGTAGCAGTGAGAAAAACATCACGGGGTGGTGCGCATTGTATGGGTGTGTGTTACATTAGATTCACTAGTAGGAGTGAGAAAATCATCACGGGGTGGTGCGCATTGTATGGGTGTGTGTTACATTAGATTCACTAGTAGGAGTGAGAAAAACATCACGGGATGGTGCGCATTGTATGGGTGTGTGTTACATTACATTCACTAGTAGCAGTGAGAAAAACATCAAGGGGTGGTGCGCATTTTATGGGTGTGTGTTACATTACTTTCACTAGTAGCAGTGAGAAAAACATCACGGGATGGTGCGCATTGTATGGGTGTGTGTTACATTACATTAACTAGTAACAGTGAGAAAAACATCACGAGGTGGTGCGCATTGTATGGGTGTGTGTTACATTACATTCACTAGTAGGAGTGCGAAAAACATCACGGGGTGGTGCGCATTGTATGGGTGTGTGTTACATTAGATTCACTAGTAGGAGTGAGAAAAACATCACGGGGTGGTGCGCCTTGGATGGGTGTGTGTTACATTACATTCACTAGTAGGGGTGAGAAAAACATCACGGGGCGGTGCGCATTGTATGGGTGTGTGTTACATTACATTCACTAGTAGGAGTGAGAAAAACATCACGGGGCGGTGAGCATTGTATGGGTGTGTGTTACATTACATTCACTACTAGGAGTGAGAAAAACATCACGGGGCGGTGCGCATTGTATGGGTGTGTGTTACATTACATTCTCTAGTAGGAGTGAGAAAAACATCACGGGGTGGTGCGCATTGTATGGGTGTGTGTTACATTACATTCACTAGTAGGATTGAGAAAAACATCACGGGGTGGTGCGCATTGTATGGGTGTGTGTTACATTACATTCACTAGTAGCAGTGAGAAAAAAAATCACGGGGTGGTGCGCATTGTATGGGTGTGTGTTACATTAGATTCACTAGTAGCAGTGAGAAAAACATCACGGGGTGGTGCGCATTGTATGGATGTGTGTTACATTAGATTCACTAGTAGCAGTGAGAAAAACATCACGGGGTGGTGCGCATTGTATGGGTGTGTGTTACATTAGATTCACTAGTAGGAGTGAGAAAAACATCACGGGGTGGTGCGCATTGTATGGGTGTGTGTTACATTAGATTCACTAGTAGTAGTGAGAAAAACATCACGGGGTGGTGCGCATTGTATGGGTGTGTGTTACATTAGATTCACTAGTAGCAGTGAGAAAAACATCACGGGGTGGTGCGCATTGTATGGGTGTGTGTTACCTTACATTCAATAGTACGAGTGAGAAAAATATCCCGGGGTGGTGCGCATTGTATGGGTGTGTGTTACATTAGATTCACTAGTAGGAGTGAGAAAAACATCACGGGGTGGTGCGCATTGTATGGGTGTGTGTTACATTAGATTCACTAGTAGGAGTGAGATAAACATCACGGGGTGGTGCGCATTGTATGGGTGTGTGTTACAATACATTCACTAGTAGGAGTGAGAAAAACATCACGGGGTGGTGCGCATTGTATGGGTGTGTGCTACATTACATTCACTAGTAGCAGTGAGAAAAACTTCACGGGGTGGTGCGCATTGTATGGGTGTGTGTTACATTACATTCACTAGTAGGAGTGAGAAAAACATCACGGGGCGGTGAGCATTGTATGGGTGTGTGTTACATTACATTCACTACTAGGAGTGAGAAAAACATCACGGGGCGGTGCGCATTGTATGGGTGTGTGTTACATTACATTCTCTAGTAGGAGTGAAAAAAACATCACGGGGTGGTGCGCATTGTATGGGTGTGTGTTACATTACATTCACTAGTAGGAGTGAGAAAAACATCACGGGGTGGTGCGCATTGTATGGGTGTGTGTTACATTACATTCACTAGTAGCAGTGAGAAAAAAAATCACGGGGTGGTGCGCATTGTATGGGTGTGTGTTACATTAGATTCACTAGTAGCAGTGAGAAAAACATCACGGGGTGGTGCGCATTGTATGGATGTGTGTTACATTAGATTCACTAGTAGCAGTGAGAAAAACATCACGGGGTGGTGCGCATTGTATGGGTGTGTGTTACATTAGATTCACTAGTAGGAGTGAGAAAAACATCACGGGGTGGTGCGCATTGTATGGGTGTGTGTTACATTAGATTCACTAGTAGTAGTGAGAAAAACATCACGGGGTGGTGCGCATTGTATGGGTGTGTGTTACATTAGATTCACTAGTAGCAGTGAGAAAAACATCACGGGGTGGTGCGCATTGTATGGGTGTGTGTTACCTTACATTCACTAGTACGAGTGAGAAAAATATCCCGGGGTGGTGCGCATTGTATGGGTGTGTGTTACATTAGATTCACTAGTAGGAGTGAGAAAAACATCACGGGGTGGTGCGCATTGTATGGGTGTGTGTTACATTAGATTCACTAGTAGGAGTGAGATAAACATCACGGGGTGGTGCGCATTGTATGGGTGTGTGTTACAATACATTCACTAGTAGGAGTGAGAAAAACATCACGGGGTGGTGCGCATTGTATGGGTGTGTGCTACATTACATTCACTAGTAGCAGTGAGAAAAACTTCACGGGGTGGTGCGCATTGTATGGGTGTGTGTTACATTACATTCACTAGTAGGAGTGAGAAAAACATCACGGGGTGGTGCGCATTGTATGGGTGTGTGTTACATTACATTCACTAGTAGCAGTGAGAAAAACATCACGGGGTGGTGCGCATTGTATGGGTGTGTGTTACATTAGATTCACTAGTAGCAGTGATAAAAACATCACGTGGTGGTGCGCATTGTATGGGTGTGTGTTACATTAGATTCACTAGTAGCAGTGAGAAAAACATCACGGGGTGGTGCGCATTGTATGGGTGTGTGTTACATTAGATTCACTAGTAGCAGTGATAAAAACATCACGTGGTGGTGCGCATTGTATGGGTGTGTGTTACATTAGATTCACTAGTAGCAGTGAGAAAAACATCACGGGGTGGTGCGCATTGTATGGGTGTGTGTTACATTAGATTCACTAGTAGCAGTGCGAAAAACATCACGGGGTGGTGCGCATTGTATGGGTGTGTGTTACATTAGATTCACTAGTAGGAGTGAGAAAAACATCACGGGGTGGTGCGTATTGTATGGGTGTGTGTTACATTAGATTCACTAGTAGCAGTGAGAAAAACATCACGGGGTGGTGCGCATTGTATGGGTGTGTGTTACAGTACATTCACTAGTAGGAGTGAGAAAAACATCACGTGGTGGTGCGCATTGTATGGGTGTGTGTTACATTACATTCACTAGTAGGAGTGAGATAAACATCACGGGGTGGTGCGCATTGTATGGGTGTGTGTTACATTACATTCACTAGTAGGCGTGAGAAAAACATCACGGGGTGGTGCGCATTGTATGGGTGTGTGTTACATTACACACTCTAGTAGGAGTGAGAAAAATATCACGGGGTGCTGCGCATTGTATGGGTGTGTGTTAAATTACATTCTCTAGTAGGAGTGAGAAAAACATCACGGGGTGGTGCGCATTGTATGGGTGTGTGTTACATTAGATTCACTAGTAGCAGTGAGAAAAACATCACGGGGTGGTTCGCATTGTATGGGTGTGTGTTATATTACATTCACTAGTAGGAGTGAGAAAAACATCACGGGGTGGTGCGCATTTTATGGGTGTGTGTTACATTAGATTCACTAGTAGGAGTGAGAAAAACATCACGGGGTGGTGCGCATTGTATGGGTGTGTGTTACATTAGATTCACTAGTAGGAGTGAGAAAAACATCATAGGGTGGTGCGCATTGTATGGGTGTGTGTTACATTAGATTCACTAGTAGGAGTGAGAAAAACATCACGGGGTGGTGCGCATTGTATGGGTGTGTGTTACATTACATTCACTAGTAGCAGTGAGAAAAACATCACGGGGTGGTCCGCATTGTATGGGTGTGTGTTACATTACTTTCACTAGTAGCAGTGAGAAAAACATCACGGGGCGGTGCGCATTGTATGGGTGTGTGTTACATTACATTCACTAGTAGAAGTGAGAAAATCATCACGGGGTGGTGCGCATTGTATGGTTGTGTGTTACATTACATTCACTAGTAGGAGTGAGAAAAACATCACGGGGTGGTGCTCATTGTATGAGTGTGTTACATTACATTCACTACTAGGAGTGAGAAAAACATCACGGGGCGGTGCGCATTGTATGGGTGTGTGTTACATTACATTCACTAGTAGGAGTGAGAAAATCATCACGGGGCGGTGCGCATTGTATGGGTGTGTGTTACATTAGATTCACTAGTAGGAGTGAGAAAAACATCACGGGGCGGTGCGCATTGTATGGGTGTGTGTTACATTACATTCACTATTAGGAGTGAGAAAAACATCACGGGGCGGTGCGCATTGTATGGGTGTGTGTTACATTACATTCTCTAGTAGGAGTGAGAAAAACATCACGGGGTGGTGCGCATTGTATGGGTGTGTGTTACATTAGATTCACTAGTAGGAGTGAGAAAAACATCACGGGGTGGTGCGCATTGTATGGGTGTGTGTTACATTACATTCTCTAGTAGGAGTGAGAAAAACATCACGGGGTGGTGCGCATTGTATGGGTGTGTGTTAAATTACATTCTCTAGTAGGAGTGAGAAAAACATCACGGGGTGGTGCGCATTGTATGGGTGTGTGTTACATTAGATTCACTAGTAGCAGTGAGAAAAACATCACGGGGTGGTGCGCATTGTATGGGTGTGTGTTATATTACATTCACTAGTAGGAGTGAGAAAAACATCACGGGGTGGTGCGCATTTTATGGGTGTGTGTTACATTAGATTCACTAGTAGGAGTGAGAAAAACATCACGGGGTGGTGCGCATTGTATGGGTGTGTGTTACATTAGATTCACTAGTAGGAGTGAGAAAAACATCATAGGGTGGTGCGCATTGTATGGGTGTGTGTTACATTAGATTCACTAGTAGGAGTGAGAAAAACATCACGGGGTGGTGCGCATTGTATGGGTGTGTGTTACATTACATTCACTAGTAGCAGTGAGAAAAACATCACGGGGTGGTGCGCATTGTATGGGTGTGTGTTACATTACTTTCACTAGTAGCAGTGAGAAAAACATCACGGGGTGGTGCGCATTGTATGGGTGTGTGTTACATTACATTCACTAGTAGAAGTGAGAAAATCATCACGGGGTGGTGCGCATTGTATGGTTGTGTGTTACATTACATTCACTAGTAGGAGTGAGAAAAACATCACGGGGTGGTGCTCATTGTATGAGTGTGTTACATTACATTCACTACTAGGAGTGAGAAAAACATCACGGGGCGGTGCGCATTGTATGGGTGTGTGTTACATTACATTCACTAGTAGGAGTGAGAAAATCATCACGGGGCGGTGCGCATTGTATGGGTGTGTGTTACATTAGATTCACTAGTAGGAGTGAGAAAAACATCACGGGGCGGTGCGCATTGTATGGGTGTGTGTTACATTACATTCACTATTAGGAGTGAGAAAAACATCACGGGGCGGTGCGCATTGTATGGGTGTGTGTTACATTACATTCTCTAGTAGGAGTGAGAAAAACATCACGGGGTGGTGCGCATTGTATGGGTGTGTGTTACATTAGATTCACTAGTAGGAGTGAGAAAAACATCACGGGGTGGTGCGCATTGTATGGGTGTGTGTTACATTACATTCTCTAGTAGGAGTGAGAAAAACATCACGGGGTGGTGCGCATTGTATGGGTGTGTGTTACATTACATTCACTAGTAGGAGTGAGAAAAACATCACGGGGTGGTGCGCATTGTATGGGTGTGTGTTACATTACATTCACTAGTAGGAGTGAGAAAAACATCACGGGGCGGTGCGCATTGTATGGGTGTGTGTTACATTACATTCACTAGTAGCAGTGAGAAAAACATCACGGGGCGGTGCGCATTGTATGGGTGTGTGCTACATTACATTCACTAGTAGCAGTGAGAAAAACATCACGGGGCGGTGCGCATTGTATGGGTGTGTGTTACATTAGATTCACTAGTAGCAGTGAGAAAAACATCACGGTGTGGTGCGCATTGTATGGGTGAGTGTTACATTAGATTCACTAGTAGCAGTGAGAAAAACATCACGGGGTGGTGCGCATTGTATGGGTGTGTGTTACATTACATTCACTAGTAGGAGTGAAAAAATCATCACGGGGTGGTGCGCATTGTATGGGTGTGTGTTACATTACATTCACTAGTAGGAGTGAGAAAAACATCACGGGGTGGTGCGCATTGTATGGGTGTGTGTTACATTAGATTCACTAGTAGGAGTGAGAAAAACATCACGGGGTGGAGCTCATTGTATGAGTGTGTTACATTACATTCACTACTAGGAGTGAGAAAAACATCACGGGGCGGTGCGCATTGTATGGGTGTGTTTTACATTAGATTAACTAGTAGGAGTGAGAAAAACATCAGGGGTGGTGCGCATTGTATCGGTGTGTGTTACATTACATTCACTAGTAGGAGTGAGAAAATCATCACGGGGTGGTGCGCATTGTATGGGTGTGTGTTACATTAGATTCACTAGTAGGAGTGAGAAAAACATCACGGGGCGGTGCGCATTGTATGGGTGTGTGTTACATTACATTCACTATTAGGAGTGAGAAAAACATCACGGGGCGGTGCGCATTGTATGGGTGTGGGTTACATTACATTCTCTAGTAGGAGTGAGAAAAACATCACGGGGTGGTGCGCATTGTATGGGTGTGTGTTACATTAGATTCACTAGTAGGAGTGAGAAAAACATCACGGGGTGGTGCGCATTGTATGGGTGTGTGTTACATTACATTCTCTAGTAGGAGTGAGGAAAACATCACGGGGTGGTGCGCATTGTATGGGTGTGTGTTACATTAGATTCACTAGTAGGAGTGAGAAAAACATCACGGGGTGGTGCGCATTGTATGGGTGTGTGTTACATTACATTCACTAGTAGGAGTGAGAAAAACATCACGGGGTGGTGCGCATTGTATGTGTGTGTGTTACATTACATTCACGAGTAGGAGTGAGAAAAACATCACGGGGTGGTGCGCATTGTATGGGTGTGTGTTACATTACATTCACTAGTAGCAGTGAGAAAAAAAATCACGGGGTGGTGCGCATTGTATGGGTGTGTGTTACATTAGATTCACTAGTAGCAGTGAGAAAAACATCACGGGGTGGTGCGCATTGTATGGGTGTGTGTTACATTAGATTCACTAGTAGCAGTGAGAAAAACATCACGGGGTGGTGCGCATTGTATGGGTGTGTGTTACATTAGATTCACTAGTAGCAGTGAGAAAAACATCACGGGGTGGTGCGCATTGTATGGGTGTGTGTTACATTAGATTCACTAGTAGCAGTGAGAAAAACATCACGGGGTGGTGCGCATTGTATGGGTGTGTGTTACATTAGATTCACTAGTAGCAGTGAGAAAAACATCACGGGGTGGTGCGCATTGTATGGGTGTGTGTTACCTTACATTCACTAGTACGAGTGAGAAAAATATCACGGGGTGGTGCGCATTGTATGGGTGTGTGTTACATTAGATTCACTAGTAGGAGTGAGAAAAACATCACGGGGTGGTGCGCATTGTATGGGTGTGTGTTACATTAGATTCACTAGTAGGAGTGAGATAAACATCACGGGGTGGTGCGCATTGTATGGGTGTGTGTTACAATACATTCACTAGTAGGAGTGAGAAAAACATCACGGGGTGGTGCGCATTGTATGGGTGTGTGTTACATTAGATTCACTAGTAGCAGTGAGAAAAACATCACGGGGTGGTGCGCATTGTATGGATGTGTGTTACACTACATTCACTAGTAGGAGTGAGAAAAACATCACGGGGTGGTGCGCATTGTATGGGTGTGTGTTACATTACATTCAGTAGTAGCAGTGAGAAAAACATCACGGGGTGGTGCGCATTGTATGGGTGTGTGTTAAATTAGATTCACTAGTAGCAGTGAGAAAAACATCACGGGGTGGTGCGCATTGTATGGGTGTGTGTTACATTAGATTCACTAGTAGCAGTGATAAAAACATCACGGGGTGGTGCGCATTGTATGGGTGTGTGTTACATTAGATTCACTAGTAGCAGTGAGAAAAACATCACGGGGTGGTGCGCATTGTATGGGTGTGTGTTACATTACTTTCACTACTAGCAGTGAGAAAAACATCACGGGGTGGTGCGCATTGTATGGGTGTGTGTTACATTACATTCACTAGTAGGAGTGAGAAAATCATCACGGGGTGGTGCGCATTGTATGGGTGTGTGTTACATTACATTCACTAGTAGAAGTGAGAAAAACATCACGGGGTTGTGCTCATTGTATGAGTGTGTTACATTACATTCACTACTAGGAGTGAGAAAAACATCACGGGGCGGTGCGCATTGTATGGGTGTGTGTTACATTACATTCACTAGTAGGAGTGAGAAAATCATCACGGGGCGGTGCGCATTGTATGGGTGTGTGTTACATTAGATTCACTAGTAGGAGTGAGAAAAACATCACGGGGCGGTGTGCATTGTATGGGTGTGTGATACATTACATTCACTATTAGGAGTGAGAAAAACATCACAGGGTGGTGCGCATTGTATGGGTGTGTGTTACATTACATTCTCTAGTAGGAGTGAGAAAAACATCACGGGGTGGTGCGCATTGTATGGGTGTGTGTTACATTACATTCACTAGTAGCAGTGAGAAAAACATCACGGGGTGGTGCGCATTGTATGGGTGTGTGTTACATTACATTCACTAGTAGGAGTGAGAAAAACATCACGGGGTGGTGCGCATTGTATGGGTGTGTGTTACATTACATTCACTAGTAGGAGTGAGAAAAACATCACGGGGTGGTGCGCATTGTATGGGTGTGTGTTACATTACATTCCCTAGTAGGAGTGAGAAAAACATCACGGGGTGGTGCGCATTGTATGGGTGTGTGTTACATTACATTCACTATTAGGAGTGAGAAAAACATCACGGGGTGGTGCGCATTGTATGGGTGTGTGTTACATTACATTCACTAGTAGGAGTGAGAAAAACATCACGGGGTGGTGCTCATTGTATGAGTGTGTTACCTTACATTCACTAGTAGGAGTGAGAAAAACATCACGGGGCGGTGCGCATTGTATGGGTGTGTGTTACATTAGATTCACTAGTAGGAGTGAGAAAAACATCACGGGGCGGTGCGCATTGTATGGGTGTGTGTTACATTACATTCACTAGTAGGAGTGAGAAAATCATCACGGGGCGGTGCGCATTGTATGGGTGTGTGTTACATTAGATTCACTAGTAGGAGTGAGAAAAACATCACGGGGTGGTGCGCATTGTATGGGTGTGGGTTACATTACATTCTCTAGTAGGAGTGAGAAAAACATCACGGGGTGGTGCGCATTGTATGGGTGTGTGTTACATTAGATTCACTAGTAGGAGTGAGAAAAACATCACGGGGTGGTGCGCATTGTATGGGAGTGTGTTACATTACATTCTCTAGTAGGAGTGAGGAAAACATCACGGGGTGGTGCGCATTGTATGGGTGTGTGTTACATTAGATTCACTAGTAGGAGTGAGAAAAACATCACGGGGTGGTGCGCATTGTATGGGTGTGTGTTACATTACATTCACTAGTAGGAGTGAGAAAAACATCACGGGGTGGTGCGCATTTTATGGGTGTGTGTTACATTACATTCACTAGTAGGAGTGAGAAAAACATCACGGGGTGGTGCGCATTGTATGGGTGTGTGTTACATTACATTCACTAGTAGCAGTGAGAAAAAAAATCACGGGGTGGTGCGCATTGTATGGGTGTGTGTTACATTAGATTCACTAGTAGCAGTGAGAAAAACATCACGGGGTGGTGCGCATTGTATGGGTGTGTGTTACATTAGATTCACTAGTAGCAGTGAGAAAAACATCACGGGGTGGTGCGCATTGTATGGGTGTGTGTTACATTAGATTCACTAGTAGCAGTGAGAAAAACATCACGGGGTGGTGCGCATTGTATGGGTGTGTGTTACATTAGATTCACTAGTAGCAGTGAGAAAAACATCACGGGGTGGTGCGCATTGTATGGGTGTGTGTTACATTAGATTCACTAGTAGCAGTGAGAAAAACATCACGGGGTGGTGCGCATTGTATGGGTGTGTGTTACCTTACATTCACTAGTACGAGTGAGAAAAATATCACGGGGTGGTGCGCATTGTATGGGTGTGTGTTACATTAGATTCACTAGTAGGAGTGAGAAAAACATCACGGGGTGGTGCGCATTGTATGGGTGTGTGTTACATTAGATTCACTAGTAGGAGTGAGATAAACATCACGGGGTGGTGCGCATTGTATGGGTGTGTGTTACAATACATTCACTAGTAGGAGTGAGAAAAACATCACGGGGTGGTGCGCATTGTATGGGTGTGTTTTACACTACATTCACTAGTAGGAGTGAGAAAAACATCACGGGGTGGTGCGCATTGTATGGGTGTGTGTTACATTACATTCACTAGTAGCAGTGAGAAAAACATCACGGGGTGGTGCGCATTGTATGGGTGTGTGTTAAATTAGATTCACTAGTAGCAGTGAGAAAAACATCACGGGGTGGTGCGCATTGTATGGGTGTGTGTTACATTAGATTCACTAGTAGGAGTGATAAAAACATCACGGGGTGGTGCGCATTGTATGGGTGTGTGTTACATTAGATTCACTAGTAGCAGTGAGAAAAACATCACGGGGTGGTGCGCATTGTATGGGTGTGTGTTACATTACACACTCTAGTAGGAGTGAGAAAAATATCACGGGGTGGTGCGCATTGTATGGGTGTGTGTTAAATTACATTCTCTAGTAGGAGTGAGAAAAATATCACGGGGTGGTGCGCATTGTATGGGTGTGTGTTACATTAGATTCAATAGTAGCAGTGAGAAAAACATCACGGGGTGGTGCGCATTGTATGGGTGTGTGTTATATTACATTCACTAGTAGGAGTGAGAAAAACATCACGGGGTGGTGCGCATTGTATGGGTGTGTGTTACATTAGATTCACTAGTAGGAGTGAGAAAAACATCACGGGGTGGTGCGCATTGTATGGGTGTGTGTTACATTAGATTCACTAGTAGGAGTGAGAAAAACATCACAGGGTGGTGCGCATTGTATGGGTGTGTGTTACATTAGATTCACTAGTAGGAGTGAGAAAAACATCACGGGGTGGTGCGCATTGTATGGGTGTGTGTTACATTACATTCACTAGTAGCAGTGAGAAAAACATCACGGGGTGGTGCGCATTGTATGGGTGTGTGTTACATTACTTTCACTAGTAGCAGTGAGAAAAACATCACGGGGTGGTGCGCATTGTATGGGTGTGTGTTACATTACATTCACTAGTAGGAGTGAGAAAATCATCACGGGGTGGTGCGCATTGTATGGGTGTGTGTTACATTACATTCACTAGTAGGAGTGAGAAAAACATCATGGGGTGGTGCTCATTGTATGAGTGTGTTACATTACATTCACTACTAGGAGTGAGAAAAACATCACGGGGCGGTCACATTGTATGGGTGTGTGTTACATTACATTCACTAGTAGGAGTGAGAAAATCATCACGGGGCGGTGCGCATTGTATGGGTGTGTGTTACATTAGATTCACTAGTAGGAGTGAGAAAAACATCACGGGGCGGTGCGCATTGTATGGGTGTGTGTTACATTACATTCACTATTAGGAGTGAGAAAAACATCACAGGGTGGTGCGCATTGTATGGGTGTGTGTTACATTACATTCTCTAGTAGGAGTGAGAAAAACATCACGGGGTGGTGCGCATTGTATGGGTGTGTGTTACATTACATTCACTAGTAGCAGTGAGAAAAACATCACGGGGTGGTGCGCATTGTATGGGTGTGTTACATTACATTCACTAGTAGCAGTGAGAAAAACATCACGGGGTGGTGCGCATTGTACGGGTGTGTGTTACATTACATTCACTAGTAGGAGTGAGAAAAACATCACGGGGTGGTGCGCATTGTATGGGTGTGTGTTACATTACATTCGCTATTAGGAGTGAGAAAAACATCACGGGGTGGTGCGCATTGTATGGGTGTGTGTTACATTACATTCCCTAGTAGGAGTGAGAAAAACATCACGGGGTGGTGCGCATTGTATGGGTGTGTGTTACATTACATTCACTATTAGGAGTGAGAAAAACATCACGGGCTGGTGCGCATTGTATGGGTGTGTGTTACATTACATTCACTAGTAGGAGTGAGAAAAACATCACGGGGTGGTGCTCATTGTATGAGTGTGTTACATTACATTCACTACTAGGAGTCAGAAAAACATCACGGGGCGGTGCGCATTGTATGGGTGTGTGTTACATTAGATTCACTAGTAGGAGTGAGAAAAACATCACGGGGCGGTGCGCATTGTATGGGTGTGTGTTACATTACATTCACTAGTAGGAGTGAGAAAATCATCACGGGGCGGTGCGCATTGTATGGGTGTGTGTTACATTAGATTCACTAGTAGGAGTGAGAAAAACATCACGGGGCGGTGCGCATTGTATGGGTGTGTGTTACATTAGATTCACTAGTAGCAGTGAGAAAAACATCACGGGGTGGTGCGCATTGTATGGGTGCGTGTTACACTACATTCACTAGTAGCAGTGAGAAAAACATCACGGGGTGGTGCGCATTGTATGGGTGCGTGTTACATTAGATTCACTAGTAGCAGTGAGAAAAACATCACGGGGTGGTGCGCATTGTATGGGTGTGTGTTACATTAGATTCACTAGTAGCAGTGAGAAAAACATCACGGGGTGGTGCGCATTGTATGGGTGTGTGTTACATTAGATTCAATAGTATCAGTGTGAAAAACATCACGGGGTGGTGCGCATTGTACGGGTGTGTGTTACATTAGATTCACTAGTAGCAGTGAGAAAAACATCACGGGGTGGTGCGCATTGTATGGGTGTGTGTTACATCAGATTCACTAGTAGCAGTGAGAAAAACATCACGGGGTGGTGCGCATTGTATGGGTGTGTGTTACATCAGATTCACTAGTAGCAGTGAGAAAAACATCACGGTGTGGTGCGCATTGTATGGGTGTGTGTTACATTACATTCACTAGTACGAGTGAGAAAAACATCACGGGGTGGTGCGCATTGTATGGGTGTGTGTTACATTAGATTCACTAGTAGGAGTGAGAAAAACATCACAGGGTGGTGCGCATTGTATGGGTGTGTGTTACATTACATTCACTAGTAGCAGTGAGAAAAACATCACGGGGTGGTGCGCATTGTATGGGTGTGTGTTACATTACATTCACTAGTAGGAGTGAGAAAAACATCAAGGGGTGGTGCGCATTGTATGGGTGTGTGTTACATTACATTCACTAGTAGGTGTGAGAAAAACATCACGGGGTGGTGCGCATTGTATGGGTGTGTGTTACACTACATTCACTAGTAGGAGTGAGAAAAACATCAAGGGGTGGTGCGCATTGTATGGGTGTGTGTTACATTACATTCACTAGTAGGAGTGAGAAAAACATCACGGGGTGGTGCGCATTGTATGGGTGTGTGTTACACTACATTCACTAGTAGGAGTGAGAAAAACATCACGGGGTGGTGCGCATTGTATGGGTGTGTGTTACATTAGATTCACTAGTATCAGTGTGAAAAACATCACGGGGTGGTGCGCATTGTATGGGTGTGTGTTACAATACATTCACTAGTAGGAGTGAGAAAAACATCACGGGGTGGTGCGCATTGTATGGGTGTGTGTTACATTACATTCACTAGTAGGAGTGAGAAAAACATCACGGGGTGGTGCCCATTGTATGGGTGTGTGTTACATTAGATTCACTAGTAGGAGTGAGATAAACATCACGGGGTGGTGCGCATTGTATGGGTGTGTGTTACAATACATTCACTAGTAGGAGTGAGAAAAACATCACGGGGTGGTGTGCATTGTATGGGTGTGTGTTACATCACATTCACTAGTAGCAGTGAGAAAAACATCACGGGGTGGTGCGCATTGTATGGGTGTGTGTTACATCACATTCACTAGTAGGAGTGAGAAAACTATCACGGGGCGCTGCGCATTGTATGGGTGTGTGTTACATCAGATTCACTAGTAGGAGTGAGAAAAACATCACGGGGCGGTGCGCATTGTATGGGTGTGTGTTACATCAGATTCACTAGTAGGAGTGAGAAAAACATCACGGTGTGGTGCGCATTGTATGGGTGTGTGTTACATTACATTCTCTAGTAGGAGTGAGAAAAACATCACGGGGTGGTGCGCATTATATGGGTGTGTGTTACATTAGATTCACTAGTAGGAGTGAGAAAAACATCACGGGGTGGTGCACATTGTATGGGTGTGTGTTACATTAGATTCACTAGTAGGAGTGAGAAAAACATCACGGGGTGGTGCGCATTGTATGGGTGTGTGTTACATTAGATTCACTAGTAGGAGTGAGAAAAACATCACGGGGTGGTGCGCATTGTATGGGTGTGTGTTACATTAGATTCACTAGTAGCAGTGAGAAAAACATCACGGGGTGGTGCGCATTGTATGGGTGTGTGTTACATTAGATTCACTAGTACCAGTGAGAAAAACATCACGGGGTGGTGCGCATTGTATGGGTGTGTGTTACATTACATTCACTAGTAGGAGTGAGAAAAACATCACGGGGTGGTGCGCATTGTATGGGTGTGTGTTACATTAGATTCACTAGTAGCAGTGAGAAAAACATCACGGGGTGGTGCGCAATGTATGGGTGTGTGTTACATTAGATTCACTAGTGGCAGTGAGAAAAACATCACGGGATGGTGCGCATTGTATGGGTGTGTGTTACATTACATTCACTAGTGGCAGTGAGAAAAACATCACTGGGTGGTGCGCATTGCATGGGTGTGTGTTACATTAGATTCACTAGTGGCAGTGAGAAAAACATCACGGGATGGTGCGCATTGTATGGGTGTGTGTTACATTACATTCACTAGTGGCAGTGAGAAAAACATCACTGGGTGGTGCGCATTGCATGGGTGTGTGTTACATTAGATTCACTAGTAGCAGTGAGAAAAACATCACGGGGTGGTGCGCATTGTATGGGTGTGTGTTACATTAGATTCACTAGTGGCAGTGAGAAAAACATCACGGGGTGGAGTGCATTATATAGGTGTGTATTACCTTATATTCACTAGTACGAGTGAGAAATACATCACGGGGTGGTGCGCATTGTATGGGTGTGTGTTACATTAGATTCACTAGTAGCAGTGAGAAAAACATCACGGGGTGGTGCGCATTGTATGGGTGTGTGTTACATTACATTCACTAGTAGCAGTGAGAAAAACATCACGGGGTGGTGCGAATTGTATGGGTGTGTGTTACCTTACATTCACTAGTACGAGTGAGAAAAACATCACGGGGTGGTGCGCATTGTATGGGTGTGTGTTACATTAGATTCACTAGTAAGAGTGAGAAAAACATCACGGGGTGGTGCGCATTGTATGGGTGTGTGTTACATTACATTCACTAGTAGGAGTGAGAAAAACATCACGGGGTGGTGCGCATTGTATGGGTGTGTGTTACATTAGATTCACTAGTAGCAGTGAGAAAAACATCACGGGGTGGTGCGCATTGTATGGGTGTGTGTTACATTAGATTCACTAGTAGCAGTGAGAAAAACTTCACGGGGTGGTGCGCATTGTATGGGTGTGTGTTACATTAGATTCACTAGTAGCAGTGAGAAAAACATCACGGGGTGGTGCGCATTGTATGGGTGTGTGTTACATTAGATTCACTAGTACGAGTGAGAAAAACATCACGGGGTGGTGCGCATTGTATGGGTGTGTGTTACATTAAATTCACTAGTAGCAGTGAGAAAAACATCACGGGGTGGTGCGCATTGTATGGGTGTGTGTTACATTAGATTCACTAGTAGGAGTGAGATAAACATCACGGGGTGGTGCACATTGTATGGGTGTGTGTTACAATACATTCACTAGTAGGAGTGAGAAAAACATCACGGGGTGGTGCGCATTGTATGGGTGTGTGTTACATTAGATTCACTAGTAGGAGTGAGAAAAACATCACGGGGTGGTGCGCATTGTATGGGTGTGTGTTACATTACATTCACTAGTAGGAGTGAGAAAAACATCACGGGGTGGTGCGCATTGTATGGGTGTGTGTTACATTAGATTCACTAGTGGCAGTGAGAAAAACATCACGGGGTGGTGCGCATTGTATGGGTGTGTGTTACATTAGATTCACTAGTAGCAGTGAGAAAAACATCACGGGGTGGTGCGCATTGTATGGGTGTGTGTTACATTAGATTCACTAGTAGCAGTGAGAAAAACATCATGGGGTGGTGCGCAATGTATGGGTGTGTGTTACATTAGATTCACTAGTTTCAGTGAGAAAAACATCACGGGGTGGTGCGCATTGTATGGGTGTGTGTTACATTACATTCACTAGTGGCAGTGAGAAAAACATCACGGGGTGGTGTGCATTGCATGAGTGTGTGTTACATTACATTCACTAGTGGGAGTGAGAAAAACATCACGGGGTGGTGCGCATTGCATGGGTGTGTGTTACATTAGATTCACTAGTGGGAGTCAAAAAACATCACGGGGTGGTGCGCATTGCATGGGTGTGTGTTACATTAGATTCACTAGTGGGAGTGAGAAAAACATCACGGGGTGGTGCGCATTGTATGGGTGTGTGTTACATTACATTCACTAGTAGGAGTGAGAAAAACATCACGGGGTGGTGCGCATTGTATGGGTGTGTGTTACATTACATTCACTAGTAGCAGTGAGAAAAACATCACGGGGTGGTGCGCATTGTATGGGTGTGTGTTACATTAGATTCACTAGTACCACTGAGAAAAACATCACGGGGTGGTGCGCATTGTATGGGTGTGTGTTACATTACATTCACTATTAGGAGTGAGAAAAACATCACGGGGTGGTGCGCATTGTATGGGTGTGTGTTACATTAGATTCACTAGTAGGAGTGAGAAAAACATCACGGGGTGGTGCGCATTGTATGGGTGTGTGTTACATTAGATTCACTAGTAGGAGTGAGAAAAACATCACGGGGTGGTGCGCATTGTATGGGTGTGTGTTACATTACATTCACTAGTAGGAGTGAGAAAAACATCACGGGGTGGTGCGCATTGTATGGGTGTGTGTTACATTACATTCACTAGTAGCAGTGAGAAAAACATCACGGGGTGGTGCGCATTGTATGGGTGTGTGTTACATTACATTCACTAGTAGGAGTGAGAAAAACATCACGGGGTGGTGCGCATTCTATGGGTGTGTGTTACATTACATTCACTATAGGAGTGAGAAAAACATCACGGGGTGGTGCGCATTGTATGGGTGTGTGTTACATTACATTCACTAGTAGGAGTGAGAAAAACATCACGGGGTGGCGCTCATTGTATGAGTGTGTTACATTACATTCACTACTAGGAGTCAGAAAAACATCACAGGGCAGTGCGCATTGTATGGGTGTGTTTTACATTAGATTCACTAGTAGGAGTGAGAAAAACATCACGGGGTGGTGCACATTGTATCGGTGTGTGTTACATTACATTCACTAGTAGGAGTGAGAAAATCATCACGGGGTGGTGCGCATTGTATGGGTGTGTGTTACATTAGATTCACTAGTAGGAGTGAGAAAAATATCACGGGGTAGTGCGCATTGTATGGGTGTGTGTTACATTAGATTCACTAGTAGCAGTGAGAAAAACATCACGGGGTGGTGCGCATTGTATGGGTGTGTGTTACATTACATTCACTAATAGGAGTGAGAAAAACATCACGGGGTGGTGCGCATTGTATGGGTGTGTGTTACATTACATTCTCTAGTAGGAGTGACAAAAACATCACGGGGTGGTGCGCATTGTATGGGTGTGTGTTACATTACATTCACTAGTAGCAGTGAGAAAAACATCACGGGGTGGTGCGCATTGTATGGGTGTGTGTTACATTAGATTCACTAGTAGCAGTGAGAAAAACATCACGGGGTGGTGCGCATTGTATGGGTGTGTGTTACATTACATTCACTAGTAGGAGTGAGAAAAACATCACGGGGTGGTGCGCATTGTATGGGTGTGTGTTACATTAGATTCACTAGTGGCAGTGAGAAAAACATCACGGGGTGGTGCGCATTGTATGGGTGTGTGTTACATTAGATTCACTAGTATCAGTGAGAAAAACATCACGGGGTGGTGCGCATTGTATGGGTGTGTGTTACATTAGATTCACTAGTAGCAGTGAGAAAAACATCACGGGGTGGTGCGCATTGTATGGGTGTGTGTTACATTAGATTCACTAGTGGCAGTGAGAAAAACATCACGGGATGGTGCGCATTGTATGGGTGTGTGTTACATTACATTCACTAGTGGCAGTGAGAAAAACATCACTGGGTGGTGCGCATTGCATGGGTGTGTGTTACATTAGATTCACTAGTAGCAGTGAGAAAAACATCACGGGGTGGTGCGCATTGTATGGGTGTGTGTTACATTAGATTCACTAGTATCAGTGAGAAAAACATCACGGGGTGGTGTGCATTGTATGGGTGTGTGTTACCTTACATTCACTAGTACGAGTGAGAAAAACATCACGGGGTGGTGCGCATTTATGGGTGTGTGTTACATTAGATTCACTAGTAGCAGTGAGAAAAACATCACGGGGTGGTGCGCAATGTATGGGTGTGTGTTACATTAGATTCACTAGTTTCAGTGAGAAAAACATCACGGGGTGGTGCGCATTGTATGGGTGTGTGTTACATTACATTCACTAGTGGCAGTGAGAAAAACATCACGGGGTGGTGTACATTGCATGGGTGTTTACATTACATTCACTAGTGGGAGTGAGAAAAACATCACGGGGTGGTGCGCATTGCATGGGTGTGTGTTACATTAGATTCACTAGTGGGAGTGAGAAAAACATCACGGGGTGGTGCGCATTGCATGGGTGTGTGTTACATTAGATTCACTAGTGGGAGTGAGAAAAACATCACGGGGTGGTGCGCATTGTATGGGTGTGTGTTACATTACAGTCACTAGTAGGAGTGAGAAAAACATCACGGGGTGGTGCGCATTGTATGGGTGTGTGTTACATTACATTCACTAGTAGCAGTGAGAAAAACATCACGGGGTGGTGCGCATTGTATGGGTGTGTGTTACATTAGATTCACTAGTACCACTGAGAAAAACATCACGGGGTGGTGCGCATTGTATGGGTGTGTGTTACATTACATTCACTATTAGGAGTGAGAAAAACATCACGGGGTGGTGCGCATTGTATGGGTGTGTGTTACATTAGATTCACTAGTAGGAGTGAGAAAAACATCACGGGGTGGTGCGCATTGTATGGGTGTGTGTTACATTAGATTCACTAGTAGGAGTGAGAAAAACATCACGGGGTGGTGCGCATTGTATGGGTGTGTGTTACATTACATTCACTAGTAGGAGTGAGAAAAACATCACGGGGTGGTGCGCATTGTATGGGTGTGTGTTACATTACATTCACTAGTAGCAGTGAGAAAAACATCACGGGGTGGTGCGCATTGTATGGGTGTGTGTTACATTACATTCACTAGTAGGAGTGAGAAAAACATCACGGGGTGGTGCGCATTGTATGGGTGTGTGTTACATTACATTCACTAGTAGGAGTGAGAAAAACATCACAGGGTGGTGCGCATTGTATGGGTGTGTGTTACATTACATTCACTAGTAGGAGTGAGAAAAACATCACGGGGTGGTGCTCATTGTATGAGTGTGTTACATTACATTCACTACTAGGAGTCAGAAAAACATCACGGGGCAGTGCGCATTGTATGGGTGTGTTTTACATTAGATTCACTAGTAGGAGTGAGAAAAACATCACGGGGTGGTGCGCATTGTATCGGTGTGTGTTACATTACATTCACTAGTAGGAGTGAGAAAATCATCACGGGGTGGTGCGCATTGTATGGGTGTGTGTTACATTAGATTCACTAGTAGGAGTGAGAAAAACATCACGGGGTAGTGCGCATTGTATGGGTGTGTGTTACATTAGATTCACTAGTAGCAGTGAGAAAAACATCACGGGGTGGTGCGCATTGTATGGGTGTGTGTTACATTACATTCACTAATAGGAGTGAGAAAAACATCACGGGGTGGTGCGCATTGTATGGGTGTGTGTTACATTACATTCTCTAGTAGGAGTGAGAAAAACATCACGGGGTGGTGCGCATTGTATGGGTGTGTGTTACATTAGATTCACTAGTAGCAGTGAGAAAAACATCACGGGGTGGTGCGCATTGTATGGGTGTGTGTTACATTACATTTACTATTAGGAGTGACAAAAACATCACGGGGTGGTGCGCATTGTATGGGTGTGTGTTACATTAGATTCACTAGTAGGAGTGAGAAAAACATCACGGGGTGGTGCGCATTGTACGGGTGTGTGTTACATTAGATTCACTAGTAGGAGTGAGAAAAACATCACGGGGTGGTGCGCATTGTATGGGTGTGTGTTACATTACATTCACTAGTAGGAGTGAGAAAAACATCACGGGGTGGTGCGAATTGTATGGGTGTGTGTTACATTACATTCACTAGTAGCAGTGAGAAAAACATCACGGGGTGGTGCGCATTGTATGGGTGTGTGTTACATTACATTCACTAGTAGGAGTGAGAAAAACATCACGGGGTGGTGCGCATTGTATGGGTGTGTGTTACATTACATTCACTAGTAGGAGTGAGAAAAACATCACCGGGTGGTGCGCATTGTATGGGTGTGTGTTACATTACATTCACTAGTAGGAGTGAGAAAAACATCACGGGGTGGTGCGCATTGTATGAGTGTGTTACATTACATTCACTAGTAGGAGTGAGAAAAACATCACGGGGCGGTGCTCATTGTATGGGTGTGTGTTACATTACATTCACTAGTAGCAGTGAGAAAAACATCACGGGGTGGTGCGCATTGTATGGGTGTGTGTTACATTACATTCACTAGTAGGAGTGAGAAAATGATCACGGGGTGGTGCGCATTGTATGGGTGTGTGTTACATTACATTCACTAGTAGGAGTGAGAAAAACATCACGGGGTGGTGCGCATTGTATGGGTGTGTGTTACATTACATTCACTAGTAGGAGTGAGAAAAACATCACGGGGTGGTGCGCATTGTATGGGTGTGTGTTACATTACATTCTCTAGTAGGAGTGAGAAAAACATCACGGGGTGGTGCGCATTTTATAGTTGTGTGTTACATTAGATTCACTAGTAGGAGTGAGAAAAACATCACGGGGTGGTGCGCATTGTATGGGTGTTTGTTACATTAGATTCACTAGTAGGAGTGAGAAAAACCTCAGGGGGTGGTGCGCATTGTATGGGTGTGTGTTACATTACATTCACTAGTAGCAGTGAGAAAAACATCACGGGGTGGTGCGCATTGTATGGGTGTGTGTTACATTAGATTCACTAGTGGCAGTGAGAAAAACATCACGGGGTGGTGCGCATTGTATGGGTGTGTGTTACATTAGATTCACTAGTAGCAGTGAGAAAAACATCACGGGGTGGTGCGCATTGTATGGGTGTGTGTTACATTAGATTCACTAGTAGCAGTGAGAAAAACATCACGGGGTGGTGCGCAATGTATGGGTGTGTGTTACATTAGATTCACTAGTTTCAGTGAGAAAAACATCACGGGGTGGTGCGCATTGTATGGGTGTGTGTTACATTACATTCACTAGTGGCAGTGAGAAAAACATCACGGGGTGGTGTGCATTGCATGGGTGTGTGTTACATTACATTCACTAGTGGGAGTGAGAAAAACATCACGGGGTGGTGCGCATTGCATGGGTGTGTGTTACATTAGATTCACTAGTGGGAGTGAGAAAAACATCACGGGGTGGTGCGCATTGCATGGGTGTGTGTTACATTAGATTCACTAGTGGGAGTGAGAAAAACATCACGGGGTGGTGCGCATTGTATGGGTGTATGTTACATTACATTCACTAGTAGGAGTGAGAAAAACATCACGGGGTGGTGCGCATTGTATGGGTGTGTGTTACATTACATTCACTAGTAGCAGTGAGAAAAACATCACGGGGTGGTGCGCATTGTATGGGTGTGTGTTACATTAGATTCACTAGTACCACTGAGAAAAACATCACGGGGTGGTGCGCATTGTATGGGTGTGTGTTACATTACATTCACTATTAGGAGTGAGAAAAACATCACGGGGTGGTGCGCATTGTATGTGTGTGTGTTACATTACATTCACTAGTAGGAGTGAGAAAAACATCACGGGGTGGTGCGCATTGTATGGGTGTGTGTTACATTACATTCACTAGTAGCAGTGAGAAAAACATCACGGGGTGGTGCGCATTGTATGGGTGTGTGTTACATTACATTCACTAGTAGGAGTGAGAAAAACATCACGGGGTGGTGCGCATTGTATGGGTGTGTGTTACATTACATTCACTAGTAGGAGTGAGAAAAACATCACGGGGTGGTGCGCATTGTATGGGTGTGTGTTACATTACATTCACTAGTAGGAGTGAGAAAAACATCACGGGGTGGTGCTCATTGTATGAGTGTGTTACATTACATTCACTACTAGGAGTCAGAAAAACATCACGGGGCAGTGCGCATTTTATGGGTGTGTTTTACATTAGATTCACTAGTAGGAGTGAGAAAAACATCACGGGGTGGTGCGCATTGTATCGGTGTGTGTTACATTACATTCACTAGTAGGAGTGAGAAAATCATCACGGGGTGGTGCGCATTGTATGGGTGTGTGTTACATTAGATTCACTAGTAGGAGTGAGAAAAACATCATGGGGTAGTGCGCATTGTATGGGTGTGTGTTACATTAGATTCACTAGTAGCAGTGAGAAAAACATCACGGGGTGGTGCGCATTGTATGGGTGTGTGTTACATTACATTCACTAATAGGAGTGAGAAAAACATCACGGGTGGTGCGCATTGTATGGGTGTGTGTTACATTACATTCTCTCGTAGGAGTGAGAAAAACATCACGGGGTGGTGCGCATTGTATGGGTGTGTGTTACATTAGATTCACTAGTAGCAGTGAGAAAAACATCACGGCGTGGTGCGCATTGTATGGGTGTGTGTTACATTACATTCACTATTAGGAGTGACAAAAACATCACGGGGTGGTGCGCATTGTATGGGTGTGTGTACATTAGATTCACTAGTAGGAGTGAGAAAAACATTACGGGGTGGTGCGCATTGTACGGGTGTGTGTTACATTACATTCACTAGTAGGAGTGAGAAAAACATCACGGGGTGGTGCGCATTGTATGGGTGTGTGTTACATTACATTCACTAGTAGGAGTGAGAAAAACATCACGGGGTGGTGCGCATTGTATGGGTGTGTGTTACATTACATTCACTAGTAGCAGTGAGAAAAACATCACGGGGTGGTGCGCATTGTATGGGTGTGTGTTACATTACATTCACTAGTAGGAGTGAGAAAAACATCACGGGGTGGTGCGCATTGTATGGGTGTGTGTTACATTACATTCACTAGTAGGAGTGAGAAAAACATCACCGGGTGGTGCGCATTGTATGGGTGTGTGTACATTACATTCACTAGTAGGAGTGAGAAAAACATCACGGGGTGGTGCGCATTGTATGAGTGTGTTACATTACATTCACTACTCGGAGTGAGAAAAACATCACGGGGCGGTGCTCATTGTATGGGTGTGTGTTACATTACATTCACTAGTAGCAGTGAGAAAAACATCACGGGGTGGTTCGCATTGTATCGGTGTGTGTTACATTACATTCACTAGTAGCAGTGAGAAAACATCACGGGGTGGTGCGCATTGTATGGTTGTGTGTTACATTACATTCACTAGTAGGAGTGAGAAAAACATCACGGGGTGGTGCGCATTGTATGGGTGTGTGTTACATTACATTCACTAGTAGGAGTGAGAAAAACATCACGGGGTGGTGCGCTTTGTATGGGTGTGTGTTACATTACATTCTCTAGTAGCAGTGAGAAAAACATCACGGGGTGGTGCGCATTGTATAGGTGTGTGTTACATTACATTCACTAGTAGGAGTGAGAAAAACATCACGGGGTGGTGCGCATTGTATGGGTGTGTGTTACATTACATTCCCTAGTAGGAGTGAGAAAAACATCACGGCGTGGTGCGCATTGTATGGGTGTGTGTTACATTACATTCACTATTAGGAGTGAGAAAAACATCACGGGGTGGTGCGCATTGTATGGGTGTGTGTTACATTACATTCACTAGTAGGAGTGAGAAAAACATCACGGGGTGGTGCTCATTGTATGAGTGTGTTACATTACATTCACTACTAGGAGTGAGAAAAACATCACGGGGCGGTGCGCATTGTATGGGTGTGTGTTACATTAGCTTCACTAGTAGGAGTGAGAAAAACATCACGGGGCGGTGCGCATTGTATGGGTGTGTGTTACATTACATTCACTATAGGAGTGAGAAAAACATCACGGGGTGGTGCGCATTGTATGGGTGTGTGTTACATTACATTCACTAGTAGGAGTGAGAAAAACATCACGGGGTGGTGCTCATTGTATGAGTGTGTTACATTACATTCACTACTAGGAGTCAGAAAAACATCACAGGGCAGTGCGCATTGTATGGGTGTGTTTTACATTAGATTCACTAGTAGGAGTGAGAAAAACATCACGGGGTGGTGCACATTGTATCGGTGTGTGTTACATTACATTCACTAGTAGGAGTGAGAAAATCATCACGGGGTGGTGCGCATTGTATGGGTGTGTGTTACATTAGATTCACTAGTAGGAGTGAGAAAAATATCACGGGGTAGTGCGCATTGTATGGGTGTGTGTTACATTAGATTCACTAGTAGCAGTGAGAAAAACATCACGGGGTGGTGCGCATTGTATGGGTGTGTGTTACATTACATTTACTATTAGGAGTGACAAAAACATCACGGGGTGGTGCGCATTGTATGGGTGTGTGTTACATTAGATTCACTAGTAGGAGTGAGAAAAACATCACGGGGTGGTGCGCATTGTACGGGTGTGTGTTACATTAGATTCACTAGTAGGAGTGAGAAAAACATCACGGGGTGGTGCGCATTGTATGGGTGTGTGTTACATTACATTCACTAGTAGGAGTGAGAAAAACATCACGGGGTGGTGCGAATTGTATGGGTGTGTGTTACATTACATTCACTAGTAGCAGTGAGAAAAACATCACGGGGTGGTGCGCATTGTATGGGTGTGTGTTACATTACATTCACTAGTAGGAGTGAGAAAAACATCACGGGGTGGTGCGCATTGTATGGGTGTGTGTTACATTACATTCACTAGTAGGAGTGAGAAAAACATCACCGGGTGGTGCGCATTGTATGGGTGTGTGTTACATTACATTCACTAGTAGGAGTGAGAAAAACATCACGGGGTGGTGCGCATTGTATGAGTGTGTTACATTACATTCACTAGTAGGAGTGAGAAAAACATCACGGGGCGGTGCTCATTGTATGGGTGTGTGTTACATTACATTCACTAGTAGCAGTGAGAAAAACATCACGGGGTGGTGCGCATTGTATGGGTGTGTGTTACATTACATTCACTAGTAGGAGTGAGAAAATGATCACGGGGTGGTGCGCATTGTATGGGTGTGTGTTACATTACATTCACTAGTAGGAGTGAGAAAAACATCACGGGGTGGTGCGCATTGTATGGGTGTGTGTTACATTACATTCACTAGTAGGAGTGAGAAAAACATCACGGGGTGGTGCGCATTGTATGGGTGTGTGTTACATTACATTCACTAGTAGGAGTGAGAAAATGATCACGGGGTGGTGCGCATTGTATGGGTGTGTGTTACATTACATTCACTAGTAGGAGTGAGAAAAACATCACGGGGTGGTGCGCATTGTATGGGTGTGTGTTACATTACATTCACTAGTAGGAGTGAGAAAAACATCACGGGGTGGTGCGCATTGTATGGGTGTGTGTTACATTACATTCTCTAGTAGGAGTGAGAAAAACATCACGGGGTGGTGCGCATTTTATAGTTGTGTGTTACATTAGATTCACTAGTAGGAGTGAGAAAAACATCACGGGGTGGTGCGCATTGTATGGGTGTTTGTTACATTAGATTCACTAGTAGGAGTGAGAAAAACATCACGGGGTGGTGCGCATTGTATGGGTGTGTGTTACATTAGATTCACTAGTAGGAGTGAGAAAAACATCACGGGGTGGTGCGCATTGTATGGGTGTGTGTTACATTACATTCACTAGTAGGAGTGAGAAAAACATCACGGGGTGGTGCGCATTGTATGGGTGTGTGTTACATTACATTCACTAGTAGCAGTGAGAAAAACATCACGGGGTGGTGCGCATTGTATGGGTGTGTGTTACATTACATTCACTATTAGGAGTGACAAAAACATCACGGGGTGGTGCGCATTGTATGGGTGTGTGTTACATTAGATTCACTAGTAGGAGTGAGAAAAACATTACGGGGTGGTGCGCATTGTACGGGTGTGTGTTACATTACATTCACTAGTAGGAGTGAGAAAAACATCACGGGGTGGTGCGCATTGTATGGGTGTGTGTTACATTACATTCACTAGTAGGAGTGAGAAAAACATCACGGGGTGGTGCGCATTGTATGGGTGTGTGTTACATTACATTCACTAGTAGCAGTGAGAAAAACATCACGGGGTGGTGCGCATTGTATGGGTGTGTGTTACATTACATTCACTAGTAGGAGTGAGAAAAACATCACGGGGTGGTGCGCATTGTATGGGTGTGTGTTACATTACATTCACTAGTAGGAGTGAGAAAAACATCACCGGGTGGTGCGCATTGTATGGGTGTGTGTTACATTACATTCACTAGTAGGAGTGAGAAAAACATCACGGGGTGGTGCGCATTGTATGAGTGTGTTACATTACATTCACTACTCGGAGTGAGAAAAACATCACGGGGCGGTGCTCATTGTATGGGTGTGTGTTACATTACATTCACTAGTAGCAGTGAGAAAAACATCACGGGGTGGTTCGCATTGTATCGGTGTGTGTTACATTACATTCACTAGTAGCAGTGAGAAAAACATCACGGGGTGGTGCGCATTGTATGGGTGTGTGTTACATTACATTCACTAGTAGGAGTGAGAAAAACATCACGGGGTGGTGCGCATTGTATGGGTGTGTGTTACATTACATTCACTAGTAGGAGTGAGAAAAACATCACGGGGTGGTGCGCTTTGTATGGGTGTGTGTTACATTACATTCTCTAGTAGCAGTGAGAAAAACATCACGGGGTGGTGCGCATTGTATAGGTGTGTGTTACATTACATTCACTAGTAGGAGTGAGAAAAACATCACGGGGTGGTGCGCATTGTATGGGTGTGTGTTACATTACATTCCCTAGTAGGAGTGAGAAAAACATCACGGCGTGGTGCGCATTGTATGGGTGTGTGTTACATTACATTCACTATTAGGAGTGAGAAAAACATCACGGGGTGGTGCGCATTGTATGGGTGTGTGTTACATTACATTCACTAGTAGGAGTGAGAAAAACATCACGGGGTGGTGCTCATTGTATGAGTGTGTTACATTACATTCACTACTAGGAGTGAGAAAAACATCACGGGGCGGTGCGCATTGTATGGGTGTGTGTTACATTAGCTTCACTAGTAGGAGTGAGAAAAACATCACGGGGCGGTGCGCATTGTATGGGTGTGTGTTACATTACATTCACTATAGGAGTGAGAAAAACATCACGGGGTGGTGCGCATTGTATGGGTGTGTGTTACATTACATTCACTAGTAGGAGTGAGAAAAACATCACGGGGTGGTGCTCATTGTATGAGTGTGTTACATTACATTCACTACTAGGAGTCAGAAAAACATCACAGGGCAGTGCGCATTGTATGGGTGTGTTTTACATTAGATTCACTAGTAGGAGTGAGAAAAACATCACGGGGTGGTGCACATTGTATCGGTGTGTGTTACATTACATTCACTAGTAGGAGTGAGAAAATCATCACGGGGTGGTGCGCATTGTATGGGTGTGTGTTACATTAGATTCACTAGTAAGAGTGAGAAAAATATCACGGGGTAGTGCGCATTGTATGGGTGTGTGTTACATTAGATTCACTAGTAGCAGTGAGAAAAACATCACGGGGTGGTGCGCATTGTATGGGTGTGTGTTACATTACATTTACTATTAGGAGTGACAAAAACATCACGGGGTGGTGCGCATTGTATGGGTGTGTGTTACATTAGATTCACTAGTAGGAGTGAGAAAAACATCACGGGGTGGTGCGCATTGTACGGGTGTGTGTTACATTAGATTCACTAGTAGGAGTGAGAAAAACATCACGGGGTGGTGCGCATTGTATGGGTGTGTGTTACATTACATTCACTAGTAGGAGTGAGAAAAACATCACGGGGTGGTGCGAATTGTATGGGTGTGTGTTACATTACATTCACTAGTAGCAGTGAGAAAAACATCACGGGGTGGTGCGCATTGTATGGGTGTGTGTTACATTACATTCACTAGTAGGAGTGAGAAAAACATCACGGGGTGGTGCGCATTGTATGGGTGTGTGTTACATTACATTCACTAGTAGGAGTGAGAAAAACATCACCGGGTGGTGCGCATTGTATGGGTGTGTGTTACATTACATTCACTAGTAGGAGTGAGAAAAACATCACGGGGTGGTGCGCATTGTATGAGTGTGTTACATTACATTCACTAGTAGGAGTGAGAAAAACATCACGGGGCGGTGCTCATTGTATGGGTGTGTGTTACATTACATTCACTAGTAGCAGTGAGAAAAACATCACGGGGTGGTGCGCATTGTATGGGTGTGTGTTACATTACATTCACTAGTAGGAGTGAGAAAATGATCACGGGGTGGTGCGCATTGTATGGGTGTGTGTTACATTACATTCACTAGTAGGAGTGAGAAAAACATCACGGGGTGGTGCGCATTGTATGGGTGTGTGTTACATTACATTCACTAGTAGGAGTGAGAAAAACATCACGGGGTGGTGCGCATTGTATGGGTGTGTGTTACATTACATTCTCTAGTAGGAGTGAGAAAAACATCACGGGGTGGTGCGCATTTTATAGTTGTGTGTTACATTAGATTCACTAGTAGGAGTGAGAAAAACATCACGGGGTGGTGCGCATTGTATGGGTGTTTGTTACATTAGATTCACTAGTAGGAGTGAGAAAAACATCAGGGGGTGGTGCGCATTGTATGGGTGTGTGTTACATTACATTCACTAGTAGCAGTGAGAAAAACATCACGGGGTGGTGCGCATTGTATGGGTGTGTGTTACATTAGATTCACTAGTGGCAGTGAGAAAAACATCACGGGGTGGTGCGCATTGTATGGGTGTGTGTTACATTAGATTCACTAGTAGCAGTGAGAAAAACATCACGGGGTGGTGCGCATTGTATGGGTGTGTGTTACATTAGATTCACTAGTAGCAGTGAGAAAAACATCACGGGGTGGTGCGCAATGTATGGGTGTGTGTTACATTAGATTCACTAGTTTCAGTGAGAAAAACATCACGGGGTGGTGCGCATTGTATGGGTGTGTGTTACATTACATTCACTAGTGGCAGTGAGAAAAACATCACGGGGTGGTGTGCATTGCATGGGTGTGTGTTACATTACATTCACTAGTGGGAGTGAGAAAAACATCACGGGGTGGTGCGCATTGCATGGGTGTGTGTTACATTAGATTCACTAGTGGGAGTGAGAAAAACATCACGGGGTGGTGCGCATTGCATGGGTGTGTGTTACATTAGATTCACTAGTGGGAGTGAAAAACATCACGGGGTGGTGCGCATTGTATGGGTGTATGTTACATTACATTCACTAGTAGGAGTGAGAAAAACATCACGGGGTGGTGCGCATTGTATGGGTGTGTGTTACATTACATTCACTAGTAGCAGTGAGAAAAACATCACGGGGTGGTGCGCATTGTATGGGTGTGTGTTACATTAGATTCACTAGTACCACTGAGAAAAACATCACGGGGTGGTGCGCATTGTATGGGTGTGTGTTACATTACATTCACTATTAGGAGTGAGAAAAACATCACGGGGTGGTGCGCATTGTATGGGTGTGTGTTACATTACATTCACTAGTAGGAGTGAGAAAAACATCACGGGGTGGTGCGCATTGTATGGGTGTGTGTTACATTACATTCACTAGTAGCAGTGAGAAAAACATCACGGGGTGGTGCGCATTGTATGGGTGTGTGTTACATTACATTCACTAGTAGGAGTGAGAAAAACATCACGGGGTGGTGCGCATTGTATGGGTGTGTGTTACATTACATTCACTAGTAGGAGTGAGAAAAACATCACGGGGTGGTGCGCATTGTATGGGTGTGTGTTACATTACATTCACTAGTAGGAGTGAGAAAAACATCACGGGGTGGTGCTCATTGTATGAGTGTGTTACATTACATTCACTACTAGGAGTCAGAAAAACATCACGGGGCAGTGCGCATTTTATGGGTGTGTTTTACATTAGATTCACTAGTAGGAGTGAGAAAAACATCACGGGGTGGTGCGCATTGTATCGGTGTGTGTTACATTACATTCACTAGTAGGAGTGAGAAAATCATCACGGGGTGGTGCGCATTGTATGGGTGTGTGTTACATTAGATTCACTAGTAGGAGTGAGAAAAACATCATGGGGTAGTGCGCATTGTATGGGTGTGTGTTACATTAGATTCACTAGTAGCAGTGAGAAAAACATCACGGGGTGGTGCGCATTGTATGGGTGTGTGTTACATTACATTCACTAATAGGAGTGAGAAAAACATCACGGGGTGGTGCGCATTGTATGGGTGTGTGTTACATTACATTCTCTCGTAGGAGTGAGAAAAACATCACGGGGTGGTGCGCATTGTATGGGTGTGTGTTACATTAGATTCACTAGTAGCAGTGAGAAAAACATCACGGCGTGGTGCGCATTGTATGGGTGTGTGTTACATTACATTCACTATTAGGAGTGACAAAAACATCACGGGGTGGTGCGCATTGTATGGGTGTGTGTTACATTAGATTCACTAGTAGGAGTGAGAAAAACATTACGGGGTGGTGCGCATTGTACGGGTGTGTGTTACATTACATTCACTAGTAGGAGTGAGAAAAACATCACGGGGTGGTGCGCATTGTATGGGTGTGTGTTACATTACATTCACTAGTAGGAGTGAGAAAAACATCACGGGGTGGTGCGCATTGTATGGGTGTGTGTTACATTACATTCACTAGTAGCAGTGAGAAAAACATCACGGGGTGGTGCGCATTGTATGGGTGTGTGTTACATTACATTCACTAGTAGGAGTGAGAAAAACATCACGGGGTGGTGCGCATTGTATGGGTGTGTGTTACATTACATTCACTAGTAGGAGTGAGAAAAACATCACCGGGTGGTGCGCATTGTATGGGTGTGTGTTACATTACATTCACTAGTAGGAGTGAGAAAAACATCACGGGGTGGTGCGCATTGTATGAGTGTGTTACATTACATTCACTACTCGGAGTGAGAAAAACATCACGGGGCGGTGCTCATTGTATGGGTGTGTGTTACATTACATTCACTAGTAGCAGTGAGAAAAACATCACGGGGTGGTTCGCATTGTATCGGTGTGTGTTACATTACATTCACTAGTAGCAGTGAGAAAAACATCACGGGGTGGTGCGCATTGTATGGGTGTGTGTTACATTACATTCACTAGTAGGAGTGAGAAAAACATCACGGGGTGGTGCGCATTGTATGGGTGTGTGTTACATTACATTCACTAGTAGGAGTGAGAAAAACATCACGGGGTGGTGCGCTTTGTATGGGTGTGTGTTACATTACATTCTCTAGTAGCAGTGAGAAAAACATCACGGGGTGGTGCGCATTGTATAGGTGTGTGTTACATTACATTCACTAGTAGGAGTGAGAAAAACATCACGGGGTGGTGCGCATTGTATGGGTGTGTGTTACATTACATTCCCTAGTAGGAGTGAGAAAAACATCACGGCGTGGTGCGCATTGTATGGGTGTGTGTTACATTACATTCACTATTAGGAGTGAGAAAAACATCACGGGGTGGTGCGCATTGTATGGGTGTGTGTTACATTACATTCACTAGTAGGAGTGAGAAAAACATCACGGGGTGGTGCTCATTGTATGAGTGTGTTACATTACATTCACTACTAGGAGTGAGAAAAACATCACGGGGCGGTGCGCATTGTATGGGTGTGTGTTACATTAGCTTCACTAGTAGGAGTGAGAAAAACATCACGGGGCGGTGCGCATTGTATGGGTGTGTGTTACATTACATTCACTATAGGAGTGAGAAAAACATCACGGGGTGGTGCGCATTGTATGGGTGTGTGTTACATTACATTCACTAGTAGGAGTGAGAAAAACATCACGGGGTGGTGCTCATTGTATGAGTGTGTTACATTACATTCACTACTAGGAGTCAGAAAAACATCACAGGGCAGTGCGCATTGTATGGGTGTGTTTTACATTAGATTCACTAGTAGGAGTGAGAAAAACATCACGGGGTGGTGCACATTGTATCGGTGTGTGTTACATTACATTCACTAGTAGGAGTGAGAAAATCATCACGGGGTGGTGCGCATTGTATGGGTGTGTGTTACATTAGATTCACTAGTAGGAGTGAGAAAAATATCACGGGGTAGTGCGCATTGTATGGGTGTGTGTTACATTAGATTCACTAGTAGCAGTGAGAAAAACATCACGGGGTGGTGCGCATTGTATGGGTGTGTGTTACATTACATTCACTAATAGGAGTGAGAAAAACATCACGGGGTGGTGCGCATTGTATGGGTGTGTGTTACATTACATTCTCTAGTAGGAGTGACAAAAACATCACGGGGTGGTGCGCATTGTATGGGTGTGTGTTACATTACATTCACTAGTAGCAGTGAGAAAAACATCACGGGGTGGTGCGCATTGTATGGGTGTGTGTTACATTAGATTCACTAGTAGCAGTGAGAAAAACATCACGGGGTGGTGCGCATTGTATGGGTGTGTGTTACATTACATTCACTAGTAGGAGTGAGAAAAACATCACGGGGTGGTGCGCATTGTATGGGTGTGTGTTACATTAGATTCACTAGTGGCAGTGAGAAAAACATCACGGGGTGGTGCGCATTGTATGGGTGTGTGTTACATTAGATTCACTAGTATCAGTGAGAAAAACATCACGGGGTGGTGCGCATTGTATGGGTGTGTGTTACATTAGATTCACTAGTAGCAGTGAGAAAAACATCACGGGGTGGTGCGCATTGTATGGGTGTGTGTTACATTAGATTCACTAGTGGCAGTGAGAAAAACATCACGGGATGGTGCGCATTGTATGGGTGTGTGTTACATTACATTCACTAGTGGCAGTGAGAAAAACATCACTGGGTGGTGCGCATTGCATGGGTGTGTGTTACATTAGATTCACTAGTAGCAGTGAGAAAAACATCACGGGGTGGTGCGCATTGTATGGGTTTGTGTTACATTAGATTCACTAGTATCAGTGAGAAAAACATCACGGGGTGGTGTGCATTGTATGGGTGTGTGTTACCTTACATTCACTAGTACGAATGAGAAAAACATCACGGGGTGGTGCGCATTGTATGGGTGTGTGTTACATTAGATTCACTAGTAGCAGTGAGAAAAACATCACGGGGTGGTGCGCAATGTATGGGTGTGTGTTACATTAGATTCACTAGTTTCAGTGAGAAAAACATCACGGGGTGGTGCGCATTGTATGGGTGTGTGTTACATTACATTCACTAGTGGCAGTGAGAAAAACATCACGGGGTGGTGTACATTGCATGGGTGTTTACATTACATTCACTAGTGGGAGTGAGAAAAACATCACGGGGTGGTGCGCATTGCATGGGTGTGTGTTACATTAGATTCACTAGTGGGAGTGAGAAAAACATCACGGGGTGGTGCGCATTGCATGGGTGTGTGTTACATTAGATTCACTAGTGGGAGTGAGAAAAACATCACGGGGTGGTGCGCATTGTATGGGTGTGTGTTACATTACATTCACTAGTAGGAGTGAGAAAAACATCACGGGGTGGTGCGCATTGTATGGGTGTGTGTTACATTACATTCACTAGTAGGAGTGAGAAAAACATCACGGGGTGGTGCGCATTGTATGGGTGTGTGTTACATTAGATTCACTAGTACCACTGAGAAAAACATCACGGGGTGGTGCGCATTGTATGGGTGTGTGTTACATTACATTCACTATTAGGAGTGAGAAAAACATCACGGGGTGGTGCGCATTGTATGGGTGTGTGTTACATTAGATTCACTAGTAGGAGTGAGAAAAACATCACGGGGTGGTGCGCATTGTATGGGTGTGTGTTACATTAGATTCACTAGTAGGAGTGAGAAAAACATCACGGGGTGGTGCGCATTGTATGGGTGTGTGTTACATTACATTCACTAGTAGGAGTGAGAAAAACATCACGGGGTGGTGCGCATTGTATGGGTGTGTGTTACATTACATTCACTAGTAGCAGTGAGAAAAACATCACGGGGTGGTGCGCATTGTATGGGTGTGTGTTACATTACATTCACTAGTAGGAGTGAGAAAAACATCACGGGGTGGTGCGCATTGTATGGGTGTGTGTTACATTACATTCACTAGTAGGAGTGAGAAAAACATCACAGGGTGGTGCGCATTGTATGGGTGTGTGTTACATTACATTCCCTAGTAGGAGTGAGAAAAACATCACGGCGTGGTGCGCATTGTATGGGTGTGTGTTACATTACATTCACTATTAGGAGTGAGAAAAACATCACGGGGTGGTGCGCATTGTATGGGTGTGTGTTACATTACATTCACTAGTAGGAGTGAGAAAAACATCACGGGGTGGTGCTCATTGTATGAGTGTGTTACATTACATTCACTACTAGGAGTGAGAAAAACATCACGGGGCGGTGCGCATTGTATGGGTGTGTGTTACATTAGCTTCACTAGTAGGAGTGAGAAAAACATCACGGGGCGGTGCGCATTGTATGGGTGTGTGTTACATTACATTCACTATAGGAGTGAGAAAAACATCACGGGGTGGTGCGCATTGTATGGGTGTGTGTTACATTACATTCACTAGTAGGAGTGAGAAAAACATCACGGGGTGGTGCTCATTGTATGAGTGTGTTACATTACATTCACTACTAGGAGTCAGAAAAACATCACAGGGCAGTGCGCATTGTATGGGTGTGTTTTACATTAGATTCACTAGTAGGAGTGAGAAAAACATCACGGGGTGGTGCACATTGTATCGGTGTGTGTTACATTACATTCACTAGTAGGAGTGAGAAAATCATCACGGGGTGGTGCGCATTGTATGGGTGTGTGTTACATTAGATTCACTAGTAGGAGTGAGAAAAATATCACGGGGTAGTGCGCATTGTATGGGTGTGTGTTACATTAGATTCACTAGTAGCAGTGAGAAAAACATCACGGGGTGGTGCGCATTGTATGGGTGTGTGTTACATTACATTCACTAATAGGAGTGAGAAAAACATCACGGGGTGGTGCGCATTGTATGGGTGTGTGTTACATTACATTCTCTAGTAGGAGTGACAAAAACATCACGGGGTGGTGCGCATTGTATGGGTGTGTGTTACATTACATTCACTAGTAGCAGTGAGAAAAACATCACGGGGTGGTGCGCATTGTATGGGTGTGTGTTACATTAGATTCACTAGTAGCAGTGAGAAAAACATCACGGGGTGGTGCGCATTGTATGGGTGTGTGTTACATTACATTCACTAGTAGGAGTGAGAAAAACATCACGGGGTGGTGCGCATTGTATGGGTGTGTGTTACATTACATTCACTAGTAGGAGTGAGAAAAACATCACCGGGTGGTGCGCATTGTATGGGTGTGTGTTACATTACATTCACTAGTAGGAGTGAGAAAAACATCACGGGGTGGTGCGCATTGTATGAGTGTGTTACATTACATTCACTACTCGGAGTGAGAAAAACATCACGGGGCGGTGCTCATTGTATGGGTGTGTGTTACATTACATTCACTAGTAGCAGTGAGAAAAACATCACGGGGTGGTTCGCATTGTATCGGTGTGTGTTACATTACATTCACTAGTAGCAGTGAGAAAAACATCACGGGGTGGTGCGCATTGTATGGGTGTGTGTTACATTACATTCACTAGTAGGAGTGAGAAAAACATCACGGGGTGGTGCGCATTGTATGGGTGTGTGTTACATTACATTCACTAGTAGGAGTGAGAAAAACATCACGGGGTGGTGCGCTTTGTATGGGTGTGTGTTACATTACATTCTCTAGTAGCAGTGAGAAAAACATCACGGGGTGGTGCGCATTGTATAGGTGTGTGTTACATTACATTCACTAGTAGGAGTGAGAAAAACATCACGGGGTGGTGCGCATTGTATGGGTGTGTGTTACATTACATTCCCTAGTAGGAGTGAGAAAAACATCACGGCGTGGTGCGCATTGTATGGGTGTGTGTTACATTACATTCACTATTAGGAGTGAGAAAAACATCACGGGGTGGTGCGCATTGTATGGGTGTGTGTTACATTACATTCACTAGTAGGAGTGAGAAAAACATCACGGGGTGGTGCTCATTGTATGAGTGTGTTACATTACATTCACTACTAGGAGTGAGAAAAACATCACGGGGCGGTGCGCATTGTATGGGTGTGTGTTACATTAGCTTCACTAGTAGGAGTGAGAAAAACATCACGGGGCGGTGCGCATTGTATGGGTGTGTGTTACATTACATTCACTATAGGAGTGAGAAAAACATCACGGGGTGGTGCGCATTGTATGGGTGTGTGTTACATTACATTCACTAGTAGGAGTGAGAAAAACATCACGGGGTGGTGCTCATTGTATGAGTGTGTTACATTACATTCACTACTAGGAGTCAGAAAAACATCACAGGGCAGTGCGCATTGTATGGGTGTGTTTTACATTAGATTCACTAGTAGGAGTGAGAAAAACATCACGGGGTGGTGCACATTGTATCGGTGTGTGTTACATTACATTCACTAGTAGGAGTGAGAAAATCATCACGGGGTGGTGCGCATTGTATGGGTGTGTGTTACATTAGATTCACTAGTAGGAGTGAGAAAAATATCACGGGGTAGTGCGCATTGTATGGGTGTGTGTTACATTAGATTCACTAGTAGCAGTGAGAAAAACATCACGGGGTGGTGCGCATTGTATGGGTGTGTGTTACATTACATTCACTAATAGGAGTGAGAAAAACATCACGGGGTGGTGCGCATTGTATGGGTGTGTGTTACATTACATTCTCTAGTAGGAGTGACAAAAACATCACGGGGTGGTGCGCATTGTATGGGTGTGTGTTACATTACATTCACTAGTAGCAGTGAGAAAAACATCACGGGGTGGTGCGCATTGTATGGGTGTGTGTTACATTAGATTCACTAGTAGCAGTGAGAAAAACATCACGGGGTGGTGCGCATTGTATGGGTGTGTGTTACATTACATTCACTAGTAGGAGTGAGAAAAACATCACGGGGTGGTGCGCATTGTATGGGTGTGTGTTACATTAGATTCACTAGTGGCAGTGAGAAAAACATCACGGGGTGGTGCGCATTGTATGGGTGTGTGTTACATTAGATTCACTAGTATCAGTGAGAAAAACATCACGGGGTGGTGCGCATTGTATGGGTGTGTGTTACATTAGATTCACTAGTAGCAGTGAGAAAAACATCACGGGGTGGTGCGCATTGTATGGGTGTGTGTTACATTAGATTCACTAGTGGCAGTGAGAAAAACATCACGGGATGGTGCGCATTGTATGGGTGTGTGTTACATTACATTCACTAGTGGCAGTGAGAAAAACATCACTGGGTGGTGCGCATTGCATGGGTGTGTGTTACATTAGATTCACTAGTAGCAGTGAGAAAAACATCACGGGGTGGTGCGCATTGTATGGGTTTGTGTTACATTAGATTCACTAGTATCAGTGAGAAAAACATCACGGGGTGGTGTGCATTGTATGGGTGTGTGTTACCTTACATTCACTAGTACGAATGAGAAAAACATCACGGGGTGGTGCGCATTGTATGGGTGTGTGTTACATTAGATTCACTAGTAGCAGTGAGAAAAACATCACGGGGTGGTGCGCAATGTATGGGTGTGTGTTACATTAGATTCACTAGTTTCAGTGAGAAAAACATCACGGGGTGGTGCGCATTGTATGGGTGTGTGTTACATTACATTCACTAGTGGCAGTGAGAAAAACATCACGGGGTGGTGTACATTGCATGGGTGTTTACATTACATTCACTAGTGGGAGTGAGAAAAACATCACGGGGTGGTGCGCATTGCATGGGTGTGTGTTACATTAGATTCACTAGTGGGAGTGAGAAAAACATCACGGGGTGGTGCGCATTGCATGGGTGTGTGTTACATTAGATTCACTAGTGGGAGTGAGAAAAACATCACGGGGTGGTGCGCATTGTATGGGTGTGT
Source organism: Cavia porcellus (assembly GCF_034190915.1). Lineage (NCBI taxonomy): Eukaryota > Metazoa > Chordata > Mammalia > Rodentia > Caviidae > Cavia > Cavia porcellus. The sequence goes on from NW_026947817.1 coordinate 47,173, forward strand.
GTTACATTACATTCACTAGTAGGAGTGAGAAAAACATCACGGGGTGGTGCGCATTGTATGGGTGTGTGTTACATTACATTCACTAGTAGGAGTGAGAAAAACATCACGGGGTGGTGCGCATTGTATGGGTGTGTGTTACATTAGATTCACTAGTACCACTGAGAAAAACATCACGGGGTGGTGCGCATTGTATGGGTGTGTGTTACATTACATTCACTATTAGGAGTGAGAAAAACATCACGGGGTGGTGCGCATTGTATGGGTGTGTGTTACATTAGATTCACTAGTAGGAGTGAGAAAAACATCACGGGGTGGTGCGCATTGTATGGGTGTGTGTTACATTAGATTCACTAGTAGGAGTGAGAAAAACATCACGGGGTGGTGCGCATTGTATGGGTGTGTGTTACATTACATTCACTAGTAGGAGTGAGAAAAACATCACGGGGTGGTGCGCATTGTATGGGTGTGTGTTACATTACATTCACTAGTAGCAGTGAGAAAAACATCACGGGGTGGTGCGCATTGTATGGGTGTGTGTTACATTACATTCACTAGTAGGAGTGAGAAAAACATCACGGGGTGGTGCGCATTGTATGGGTGTGTGTTACATTACATTCACTAGTAGGAGTGAGAAAAACATCACAGGGTGGTGCGCATTGTATGGGTGTGTGTTACATTACATTCCCTAGTAGGAGTGAGAAAAACATCACGGCGTGGTGCGCATTGTATGGGTGTGTGTTACATTACATTCACTATTAGGAGTGAGAAAAACATCACGGGGTGGTGCGCATTGTATGGGTGTGTGTTACATTACATTCACTAGTAGGAGTGAGAAAAACATCACGGGGTGGTGCTCATTGTATGAGTGTGTTACATTACATTCACTACTAGGAGTGAGAAAAACATCACGGGGCGGTGCGCATTGTATGGGTGTGTGTTACATTAGCTTCACTAGTAGGAGTGAGAAAAACATCACGGGGCGGTGCGCATTGTATGGGTGTGTGTTACATTACATTCACTATAGGAGTGAGAAAAACATCACGGGGTGGTGCGCATTGTATGGGTGTGTGTTACATTACATTCACTAGTAGGAGTGAGAAAAACATCACGGGGTGGTGCTCATTGTATGAGTGTGTTACATTACATTCACTACTAGGAGTCAGAAAAACATCACAGGGCAGTGCGCATTGTATGGGTGTGTTTTACATTAGATTCACTAGTAGGAGTGAGAAAAACATCACGGGGTGGTGCACATTGTATCGGTGTGTGTTACATTACATTCACTAGTAGGAGTGAGAAAATCATCACGGGGTGGTGCGCATTGTATGGGTGTGTGTTACATTAGATTCACTAGTAGGAGTGAGAAAAATATCACGGGGTAGTGCGCATTGTATGGGTGTGTGTTACATTAGATTCACTAGTAGCAGTGAGAAAAACATCACGGGGTGGTGCGCATTGTATGGGTGTGTGTTACATTACATTCACTAATAGGAGTGAGAAAAACATCACGGGGTGGTGCGCATTGTATGGGTGTGTGTTACATTACATTCTCTAGTAGGAGTGACAAAAACATCACGGGGTGGTGCGCATTGTATGGGTGTGTGTTACATTACATTCACTAGTAGCAGTGAGAAAAACATCACGGGGTGGTGCGCATTGTATGGGTGTGTGTTACATTAGATTCACTAGTAGCAGTGAGAAAAACATCACGGGGTGGTGCGCATTGTATGGGTGTGTGTTACATTACATTCACTAGTAGGAGTGAGAAAAACATCACGGGGTGGTGCGCATTGTATGGGTGTGTGTTACATTAGATTCACTAGTGGCAGTGAGAAAAACATCACGGGGTGGTGCGCATTGTATGGGTGTGTGTTACATTAGATTCACTAGTATCAGTGAGAAAAACATCACGGGGTGGTGCGCATTGTATGGGTGTGTGTTACATTAGATTCACTAGTAGCAGTGAGAAAAACATCACGGGGTGGTGCGCATTGTATGGGTGTGTGTTACATTAGATTCACTAGTGGCAGTGAGAAAAACATCACGGGATGGTGCGCATTGTATGGGTGTGTGTTACATTACATTCACTAGTGGCAGTGAGAAAAACATCACTGGGTGGTGCGCATTGCATGGGTGTGTGTTACATTAGATTCACTAGTAGCAGTGAGAAAAACATCACGGGGTGGTGCGCATTGTATGGGTTTGTGTTACATTAGATTCACTAGTATCAGTGAGAAAAACATCACGGGGTGGTGTGCATTGTATGGGTGTGTGTTACCTTACATTCACTAGTACGAATGAGAAAAACATCACGGGGTGGTGCGCATTGTATGGGTGTGTGTTACATTAGATTCACTAGTAGCAGTGAGAAAAACATCACGGGGTGGTGCGCAATGTATGGGTGTGTGTTACATTAGATTCACTAGTTTCAGTGAGAAAAACATCACGGGGTGGTGCGCATTGTATGGGTGTGTGTTACATTACATTCACTAGTGGCAGTGAGAAAAACATCACGGGGTGGTTTACATTGCATGGGTGTTTACATTACATTCACTAGTGGGAGTGAGAAAAACATCACGGGGTGGTGCGCATTGCATGGGTGTGTGTTACATTAGATTCACTAGTGGGAGTGAGAAAAACATCACGGGGTGGTGCGCATTGCATGGGTGTGTGTTACATTAGATTCACTAGTGGGAGTGAGAAAAACATCACGGGGTGGTGCGCATTGTATGGGTGTGTGTTACATTACATTCACTAGTAGGAGTGAGAAAAACATCACGGGGTGGTGCGCATTGTATGGGTGTGTGTTACATTACATTCACTAGTAGGAGTGAGAAAAACATCACGGGGTGGTGCGCATTGTATGGGTGTGTGTTACATTAGATTCACTAGTACCACTGAGAAAAACATCACGGGGTGGTGCGCATTGTATGGGTGTGTGTTACATTACATTCACTATTAGGAGTGAGAAAAACATCACGGGGTGGTGCGCATTGTATGGGTGTGTGTTACATTAGATTCACTAGTAGGAGTGAGAAAAACATCACGGGGTGGTGCGCATTGTATGGGTGTGTGTTACATTAGATTCACTAGTAGGAGTGAGAAAAACATCACGGGGTGGTGCGCATTGTATGGGTGTGTGTTACATTACATTCACTAGTAGGAGTGAGAAAAACATCACGGGGTGGTGCGCATTGTATGGGTGTGTGTTACATTACATTCACTAGTAGCAGTGAGAAAAACATCACGGGGTGGTGCGCATTGTATGGGTGTGTGTTACATTACATTCACTAGTAGGAGTGAGAAAAACATCACGGGGTGGTGCGCATTGTATGGGTGTGTGTTACATTACATTCACTAGTAGGAGTGAGAAAAACATCACAGGGTGGTGCGCATTGTATGGGTGTGTGTTACATTACATTCACTAGTAGGAGTGAGAAAAACATCACGGGGTGGTGCCCATTGTATGAGTGTGTTACATTACATTCACTACTAGGAGTCAGAAAAACATCACGGGGCAGTGCGCATTGTATGGGTGTGTTTTACATTAGATTCACTAGTAGGAGTGAGAAAAACATCACGGGGTGGTGCGCATTGTATCGGTGTGTGTTACATTACATTCACTAGTAGGAGTGAGAAAATCATCACGGGGTGGTGCGCATTGTATGGGTGTGTGTTACATTAGATTCACTAGTAGGAGTGAGAAAAACATCACGGGGTAGTGCGCATTGTATGGGTGTGTGTTACATTAGATTCACTAGTAGCAGTGAGAAAAACATCACGGGGTGGTGCGCATTGTATGGGTGTGTGTTACATTACATTCACTAATAGGAGTGAGAAAAACATCACGGGGTGGTGCGCATTGTATGGGTGTGTGTTACATTACATTCTCTAGTAGGAGTGAGAAAAACATCACGGGGTGGTGCGCATTGTATGGGTGTGTGTTACATTAGATTCACTAGTAGCAGTGAGAAAAACATCACGGGGTGGTGCGCATTGTATGGGTGTGTGTTACATTACATTTACTATTAGGAGTGACAAAAACATCACGGGGTGGTGCGCATTGTATGGGTGTGTGTTACATTAGATTCACTAGTAGGAGTGAGAAAAACATCACGGGGTGGTGCGCATTGTACGGGTGTGTGTTACATTAGATTCACTAGTAGGAGTGAGAAAAACATCACGGGGTGGTGCGCATTGTATGGGTGTGTGTTACATTACATTCACTAGTAGGAGTGAGAAAAACATCACGGGGTGGTGCGAATTGTATGGGTGTGTGTTACATTACATTCACTAGTAGCAGTGAGAAAAACATCACGGGGTGGTGCGCATTGTATGGGTGTGTGTTACATTACATTCACTAGTAGGAGTGAGAAAAACATCACGGGGTGGTGCGCATTGTATGGGTGTGTGTTACATTACATTCACTAGTAGGAGTGAGAAAAACATCACCGGGTGGTGCGCATTGTATGGGTGTGTGTTACATTACATTCACTAGTAGGAGTGAGAAAAACATCACGGGGTGGTGCGCATTGTATGAGTGTGTTACATTACATTCACTAGTAGGAGTGAGAAAAACATCACGGGGCGGTGCTCATTGTATGGGTGTGTGTTACATTACATTCACTAGTAGCAGTGAGAAAAACATCACGGGGTGGTGCGCATTGTATGGGTGTGTGTTACATTACATTCACTAGTAGGAGTGAGAAAATGATCACGGGGTGGTGCGCATTGTATGGGTGTGTGTTACATTACATTCACTAGTAGGAGTGAGAAAAACATCACGGGGTGGTGCGCATTGTATGGGTGTGTGTTACATTACATTCACTAGTAGGAGTGAGAAAAACATCACGGGGTGGTGCGCATTGTATGGGTGTGTGTTACATTACATTCTCTAGTAGGAGTGAGAAAAACATCACGGGGTGGTGCGCATTTTATAGTTGTGTGTTACATTAGATTCACTAGTAGGAGTGAGAAAAACATCAGGGGGTGGTGCGCATTGTATGGGTGTTTGTTACATTAGATTCACTAGTAGGAGTGAGAAAAACATCAGGGGGTGGTGCGCATTGTATGGGTGTGTGTTACATTACATTCACTAGTAGCAGTGAGAAAAACATCACGGGGTGGTGCGCATTGTATGGGTGTGTGTTACATTAGATTCACTAGTGGCAGTGAGAAAAACATCACGGGGTGGTGCGCATTGTATGGGTGTGTGTTACATTAGATTCACTAGTAGCAGTGAGAAAAACATCACGGGGTGGTGCGCATTGTATGGGTGTGTGTTACATTAGATTCACTAGTAGCAGTGAGAAAAACATCACGGGGTGGTGCGCAATGTATGGGTGTGTGTTACATTAGATTCACTAGTTTCAGTGAGAAAAACATCACGGGGTGGTGCGCATTGTATGGGTGTGTGTTACATTAGATTCACTAGTAGCAGTGAGAAAAACATCACGGGGTGGTGCGCATTGTATGGGTGTGTGTTACATTACACACTCTAGTAGGAGTGAGAAAAATATCACGGGGTGGTGCGCATTGTATGGGTGTGTGTTAAATTACATTCTCTAGTAGGAGTGAGAAAAATATCACGGGGTGGTGCGCATTGTATGGGTGTGTGTTACATTAGATTCAATAGTAGCAGTGAGAAAAACATCACGGGGTGGTGCGCATTGTATGGGTGTGTGTTATATTACATTCACTAGTAGGAGTGAGAAAAACATCACGGGGTGGTGCGCATTGTATGGGTGTGTGTTACATTAGATTCACTAGTAGGAGTGAGAAAAACATCACGGGGTGGTGCGCATTGTATGGGTGTGTGTTACATTAGATTCACTAGTAGGAGTGAGAAAAACATCACAGGGTGGTGCGCATTGTATGGGTGTGTGTTACATTAGATTCACTAGTAGGAGTGAGAAAAACATCACGGGGTGGTGCGCATTGTATGGGTGTGTGTTACATTACATTCACTAGTAGCAGTGAGAAAAACATCACGGGGTGGTGCGCATTGTATGGGTGTGTGTTACATTACTTTCACTAGTAGCAGTGAGAAAAACATCACGGGGTGGTGCGCATTGTATGGGTGTGTGTTACATTACATTCACTACTAGGAGTGAGAAAATCATCACGGGGTGGTGCGCATTGTATGGGTGTGTGTTACATTACATTCACTATTAGGAGTGAGAAAAACATCATGGGGTGGTGCTCATTGTATGAGTGTGTTACATTACATTCACTACTAGGAGTGAGAAAAACATCACGGGGCGGTCACATTGTATGGGTGTGTGTTACATTACATTCACTAGTAGGAGTGAGAAAATCATCACGGGGCGGTGCGCATTGTATGGGTGTGTGTTACATTAGATTCACTAGTAGGAGTGAGAAAAACATCACGGGGCGGTGCGCATTGTATGGGTGTGTGTTACATTACATTCACTATTAGGAGTGAGAAAAACATCACGGGGCGGTGCGCATTGTATGGGGGTGTGTTACATTACATTCACTAGTAGGAGTGAGAAAAACATCACGGGGTGGTGCGCATTGTATGGGTGTGTTACATTACATTCACTAGTAGCAGTGAGAAAAACATCACGGGGTGGTGCGCATTGTACGGGTGTGTGTTACATTACATTCACTAGTAGGAGTGAGAAAAACATCACGGGGTGGTGCGCATTGTATGGGTGTGTGTTACATTACATTCGCTATTAGGAGTGAGAAAAACATCACGGGGTGGTGCGCATTGTATGGGTGTGTGTTACATTACATTCCCTAGTAGGAGTGAGAAAAACATCACGGGGTGGTGCGCATTGTATGGGTGTGTGTTACATTACATTCACTATTAGGAGTGAGAAAAACATCACGGGCTGGTGCGCATTGTATGGGTGTGTGTTACATTACATTCACTAGTAGGAGTGAGAAAAACATCACGGGGTGGTGCTCATTGTATGAGTGTGTTACATTACATTCACTACTAGGAGTCAGAAAAACATCACGGGGCGGTGCGCATTGTATGGGTGTGTGTTACATTAGATTCACTAGTAGGAGTGAGAAAAACATCACGGGGCGGTGCGCATTGTATGGGTGTGTGTTACATTACATTCACTAGTAGGAGTGAGAAAATCATCACGGGGCGGTGCGCATTGTATGGGTGTGTGTTACATTAGATTCACTAGTAGGAGTGAGAAAAACATCACGGGGCGGTGCGCATTGTATGGGTGTGTGTTACATTAGATTCACTAGTAGCAGTGAGAAAAACATCACGGGGTGGTGCGCATTGTATGGGTGCGTGTTACACTACATTCACTAGTAGCAGTGAGAAAAACATCACGGGGTGGTGCGCATTGTATGGGTGCGTGTTACATTAGATTCACTAGTAGCAGTGAGAAAAACATCACGGGGTGGTGCGCATTGTATGGGTGTGTGTTACATTAGATTCACTAGTAGCAGTGAGAAAAACATCACGGGGTGGTGCGCATTGTATGGGTGTGTGTTACATTAGATTCAATAGTATCAGTGTGAAAAACATCACGGGGTGGTGCGCATTGTATGGGTGTGTGTTACATTAGATTCACTAGTAGCAGTGAGAAAAACATCACGGGGTGGTGCGCATTGTATGGGTGTGTGTTACATCAGATTCACTAGTAGCAGTGAGAAAAACATCACGGGGTGGTGCGCATTGTATGGGTGTGTGTTACATCAGATTCACTAGTAGCAGTGAGAAAAACATCACGGTGTGGTGCGCATTGTATGGGTGTGTGTTACATTACATTCACTAGTACGAGTGAGAAAAACATCACGGGGTGGTGCGCATTGTATGGGTGTGTGTTACATTAGATTCACTAGTAGGAGTGAGAAAAACATCACAGGGTGGTGCGCATTGTATGGGTGTGTGTTACATTACATTCACTAGTAGCAGTGAGAAAAACATCACGGGGTGGTGCGCATTGTATGGGTGTGTGTTACATTACATTCACTAGTAGGAGTGAGAAAAACATCAAGGGGTGGTGCGCATTGTATGGGTGTGTGTTACATTACATTCACTAGTAGGTGTGAGAAAAACATCACGGGGTGGTGCGCATTGTATGGGTGTGTGTTACACTACATTCACTAGTAGGAGTGAGAAAAACATCAAGGGGTGGTGCGCATTGTATGGGTGTGTGTTACATTACATTCACTAGTAGGAGTGAGAAAAACATCACGGGGTGGTGCGCATTGTATGGGTGTGTGTTACACTACATTCACTAGTAGGAGTGAGAAAAACATCACGGGGTGGTGCGCATTGTATGGGTGTGTGTTACATTAGATTCACTAGTATCAGTGTGAAAAACATCACGGGGTGGTGCGCATTGTATGGGTGTGTGTTACAATACATTCACTAGTAGGAGTGAGAAAAACATCACGGGGTGGTGCGCATTGTATGGGTGTGTGTTACATTACATTCACTAGTAGGAGTGAGAAAAACATCACGGGGTGGTGCCCATTGTATGGGTGTGTGTTACATTAGATTCACTAGTAGGAGTGAGATAAACATCACGGGGTGGTGCGCATTGTATGGGTGTGTGTTACAATACATTCACTAGTAGGAGTGAGAAAAACATCACGGGGTGGTGTGCATTGTATGGGTGTGTGTTACATCACATTCACTAGTAGCAGTGAGAAAAACATCACGGGGTGGTGCGCATTGTATGGGTGTGTGTTACATCACATTCACTAGTAGGAGTGAGAAAACTATCACGGGGCGCTGCGCATTGTATGGGTGTGTGTTACATCAGATTCACTAGTAGGAGTGAGAAAAACATCACGGGGCGGTGCGCATTGTATGGGTGTGTGTTACATCAGATTCACTAGTAGGAGTGAGAAAAACATCACGGTGTGGTGCGCATTGTATGGGTGTGTGTTACATTACATTCTCTAGTAGGAGTGAGAAAAACATCACGGGGTGGTGCGCATTATATGGGTGTGTGTTACATTAGATTCACTAGTAGGAGTGAGAAAAACATCACGGGGTGGTGCACATTGTATGGGTGTGTGTTACATTAGATTCACTAGTAGGAGTGAGAAAAACATCACGGGGTGGTGCGCATTGTATGGGTGTGTGTTACATTAGATTCACTAGTAGGAGTGAGAAAAACATCACGGGGTGGTGCGCATTGTATGGGTGTGTGTTACATTAGATTCACTAGTAGCAGTGAGAAAAACATCACGGGGTGGTGCGCATTGTATGGGTGTGTGTTACATTAGATTCACTAGTACCAGTGAGAAAAACATCACGGGGTGGTGCGCATTGTATGGGTGTGTGTTACATTACATTCACTAGTAGCAGTGAGAAAAACATCACGGGGTGGTGCGCAATGTATGGGTGTGTGTTACATTAGATTCACTAGTGGCAGTGAGAAAAACATCACGGGATGGTGCGCATTGTATGGGTGTGTGTTACATTACATTCACTAGTGGCAGTGAGAAAAACATCACTGGGTGGTGCGCATTGCATGGGTGTGTGTTACATTAGATTCACTAGTGGCAGTGAGAAAAACATCACGGGATGGTGCGCATTGTATGGGTGTGTGTTACATTACATTCACTAGTGGCAGTGAGAAAAACATCACTGGGTGGTGCGCATTGCATGGGTGTGTGTTACATTAGATTCACTAGTAGCAGTGAGAAAAACATCACGGGGTGGTGCGCATTGTATGGGTGTGTGTTACATTAGATTCACTAGTGGCAGTGAGAAAAACATCACGGGGTGGAGTGCATTATATGGGTGTGTGTTACCTTATATTCACTAGTACGAGTGAGAAAAACATCACGGGGTGGTGCACATTGTATGGGTGTGTGTTACATTAGATTCACTAGTAGCAGTGAGAAAAACATCACGGGGTGGTGCGCATTGTATGGGTGTGTGTTACATTACATTCACTAGTAGCAGTGAGAAAAACATCACGGGGTGGTGCGCATTGTATGGGTGTGTGTTACCTTACATTCACTAGTACGAGTGAGAAAAACATCACGGGGTGGTGCGCATTGTATGGGTGTGTGTTACATTAGATTCACTAGTAAGAGTGAGAAAAACATCACGGGGTGGTGCGCATTGTATGGGTGTGTGTTACATTACATTCACTAGTAGGAGTGAGAAAAACATCACGGGGTGGTGCGCATTGTATGGGTGTGTGTTACATTAGATTCACTAGTAGCAGTGAGAAAAACATCACGGGGTGGTGCGCATTGTATGGGTGTGTGTTACATTAGATTCACTAGTAGCAGTGAGAAAAACTTCACGGGGTGGTGCGCATTGTATGGGTGTGTGTTACATTAGATTCACTAGTAGCAGTGAGAAAAACATCACGGGGTGGTGCGCATTGTATGGGTGTGTGTTACATTAGATTCACTAGTACGAGTGAGAAAAACATCACGGGGTGGTGCGCATTGTATGGGTGTGTGTTACATTAAATTCACTAGTAGCAGTGAGAAAAACATCACGGGGTGGTGCGCATTGTATGGGTGTGTGTTACATTAGATTCACTAGTAGGAGTGAGATAAACATCACGGGGTGGTGCACATTGTATGGGTGTGTGTTACAATACATTCACTAGTAGGAGTGAGAAAAACATCACGGGGTGGTGCGCATTGTATGGGTGTGTGTTACATTAGATTCACTAGTAGGAGTGAGAAAAACATCACGGGGTGGTGCGCATTGTATGGGTGTGTGTTACATTACATTCACTAGTAGGAGTGAGAAAAACATCACGGGGTGGTGCGCATTGTATGGGTGTGTGTTACATTAGATTCACTAGTGGCAGTGAGAAAAACATCACGGGGTGGTGCACATTGTATGGGTGTGTGTTACATTAGATTCACTAGTAGCAGTGAGAAAAACATCACGGGGTGGTGCGCATTGTATCGGTGTGTGTTACATTAGATTCACTAGTAGCAGTGAGAAAAACATCATGGGGTGGTGCGCAATGTATGGGTGTGTGTTACATTAGATTCACTAGTTTCAGTGAGAAAAACATCACGGGGTGGTGCGCATTGTATGGGTGTGTGTTACATTACATTCACTAGTGGCAGTGAGAAAAACATCACGGGGTGGTGTGCATTGCATGGGTGTGTGTTACATTACATTCACTAGTGGGAGTGAGAAAAACATCACGGGGTGGTGCGCATTGCATGGGTGTGTGTTACATTAGATTCACTAGTGGGAGTCAGAAAAACATCACGGGGTGGTGCGCATTGCATGGGTGTGTGTTACATTAGATTCACTAGTGGGAGTGAGAAAAACATCACGGGGTGGTGCGCATTGTATGGGTGTGTGTTACATTACATTCACTAGTAGGAGTGAGAAAAACATCACGGGGTGGTGCGCATTGTATGGGTGTGTGTTACATTACATTCACTAGTAGCAGTGAGAAAAACATCACGGGGTGGTGCGCATTGTATGGGTGTGTGTTACATTAGATTCACTAGTACCACTGAGAAAAACATCACGGGGTGGTGCGCATTGTATGGGTGTGTGTTACATTACATTCACTATTAGGAGTGAGAAAAACATCACGGGGTGGTGCGCATTGTATGGGTGTGTGTTACGTTAGATTCACTAGTAGGAGTGAGAAAAACATCACGGGGTGGTGCGCATTGTATGGGTGTGTGTTACATTAGATTCACTAGTAGGAGTGAGAAAAACATCACGGGGTGGTGCGCATTGTATGGGTGTGTGTTACATTACATTCACTAGTAGGAGTGAGAAAAACATCACGGGGTGGTGCGCATTGTATGGGTGTGTGTTACATTACATTCACTAGTAGCAGTGAGAAAAACATCACGGGGTGGTGCGCATTGTATGGGTGTGTGTTACATTACATTCACTAGTAGGAGTGAGAAAAACATCACGGGGTGGTGCGCATTCTATGGGTGTGTGTTACATTACATTCACTATAGGAGTGAGAAAAACATCACGGGGTGGTGCGCATTGTATGGGTGTGTGTTACATTACATTCACTAGTAGGAGTGAGAAAAACATCACGGGGTGGTGCTCATTGTATGAGTGTGTTACATTACATTCACTACTAGGAGTCAGAAAAACATCACAGGGCAGTGCGCATTGTATGGGTGTGTTTTACATTAGATTCACTAGTAGGAGTGAGAAAAACATCACGGGGTGGTGCACATTGTATCGGTGTGTGTTACATTACATTCACTAGTAGGAGTGAGAAAATCATCACGGGGTGGTGCGCATTGTATGGGTGTGTGTTACATTAGATTCACTAGTAGGAGTGAGAAAAATATCACGGGGTAGTGCGCATTGTATGGGTGTGTGTTACATTAGATTCACTAGTAGCAGTGAGAAAAACATCACGGGGTGGTGCGCATTGTATGGGTGTGTGTTACATTACATTCACTAATAGGAGTGAGAAAAACATCACGGGGTGGTGCGCATTGTATGGGTGTGTGTTACATTACATTCTCTAGTAGGAGTGACAAAAACATCACGGGGTGGTGCGCATTGTATGGGTGTGTGTTACATTACATTCACTAGTAGCAGTGAGAAAAACATCACGGGGTGGTGCGCATTGTATGGGTGTGTGTTACATTAGATTCACTAGTAGCAGTGAGAAAAACATCACGGGGTGGTGCGCATTGTATGGGTGTGTGTTACATTACATTCACTAGTAGGAGTGAGAAAAACATCACGGGGTGGTGCGCATTGTATGGGTGTGTGTTACATTAGATTCACTAGTGGCAGTGAGAAAAACATCACGGGGTGGTGCACATTGTATGGGTGTGTGTTACATTAGATTCACTAGTATCAGTGAGAAAAACATCACGGGGTGGTGCGCATTGTATGGGTGTGTGTTACATTAGATTCACTAGTAGCAGTGAGAAAAACATCACGGGGTGGTGCGCATTGTATGGGTGTGTGTTACATTAGATTCACTAGTGGCAGTGAGAAAAACATCACGGGATGGTGCGCATTGTATGGGTGTGTGTTACATTACATTCACTAGTGGCAGTGAGAAAAACATCACCGGGTGGTGCGCATTGCATGGGTGTGTGTTACATTAGATTCACTAGTAGCAGTGAGAAAAACATCACGGGGTGGTGCGCATTGTATGGGTGTGTGTTACATTAGATTCACTAGTATCAGTGAGAAAAACATCACGGGGTGGTGTGCATTGTATGGGTGTGTGTTACCTTACATTCACTAGTACGAGTGAGAAAAACATCACGGGGTGGTGCGCATTTATGGGTGTGTGTTACATTAGATTCACTAGTAGCAGTGAGAAAAACATCACGGGGTGGTGCGCAATGTATGGGTGTGTGTTACATTAGATTCACTAGTTTCAGTGAGAAAAACATCACGGGGTGGTGCGCATTGTATGGGTGTGTGTTACATTACATTCACTAGTGGCAGTGAGAAAAACATCACGGGGTGGTGTACATTGCATGGGTGTTTACATTACATTCACTAGTGGGAGTGAGAAAAACATCACGGGGTGGTGCGCATTGCATGGGTGTGTGTTACATTAGATTCACTAGTGGGAGTGAGAAAAACATCACGGGGTGGTGCGCATTGCATGGGTGTGTGTTACATTAGATTCACTAGTGGGAGTGAGAAAAACATCACGGGGTGGTGCGCATTGTATGGGTGTGTGTTACATTACATTCACTAGTAGGAGTGAGAAAAACATCACGGGGTGGTGCGCATTGTATGGGTGTGTGTTACATTACATTCACTAGTAGCAGTGAGAAAAACATCACGGGGTGGTGCGCATTGTATGGGTGTGTGTTACATTAGATTCACTAGTACCACTGAGAAAAACATCACGGGGTGGTGCGCATTGTATGGGTGTGTGTTACATTACATTCACTATTAGGAGTGAGAAAAACATCACGGGGTGGTGCGCATTGTATGGGTGTGTGTTACATTAGATTCACTAGTAGGAGTGAGAAAAACATCACGGGGTGGTGCGCATTGTATGGGTGTGTGTTACATTAGATTCACTAGTAGGAGTGAGAAAAACATCACGGGGTGGTGCGCATTGTATGGGTGTGTGTTACATTACATTCACTAGTAGGAGTGAGAAAAACATCACGGGGTGGTGCGCATTGTATGGGTGTGTGTTACATTACATTCACTAGTAGCAGTGAGAAAAACATCACGGGGTGGTGCGCATTGCATGGGTGTGTGTTACATTACATTCACTAGTAGGAGTGAGAAAAACATCACGGGGTGGTGCGCATTGTATGGGTGTGTGTTACATTACATTCACTAGTAGGAGTGAGAAAAACATCACAGGGTGGTGCGCATTGTATGGGTGTGTGTTACATTACATTCACTAGTAGGAGTGAGAAAAACATCACGGGGTGGTGCTCATTGTATGAGTGTGTTACATTACATTCACTACTAGGAGTCAGAAAAACATCACGGGGCAGTGCGCATTGTATGGGTGTGTTTTACATTAGATTCACTAGTAGGAGTGAGAAAAACATCACGGGGTGGTGCGCATTGTATCGGTGTGTGTTACATTACATTCACTAGTAGGAGTGAGAAAATCATCACGGGGTGGTGCGCATTGTATGGGTGTGTGTTACATTAGATTCACTAGTAGGAGTGAGAAAAACATCACGGGGTAGTGCGCATTGTATGGGTGTGTGTTACATTAGATTCACTAGTAGCAGTGAGAAAAACATCACGGGGTGGTGCGCATTGTATGGGTGTGTGTTACATTACATTCACTAATAGGAGTGAGAAAAACATCACGGGGTGGTGCGCATTGTATGGGTGTGTGTTACATTACATTCTCTAGTAGGAGTGAGAAAAACATCACGGGGTGGTGCGCATTGTATGGGTGTGTGTTACATTAGATTCACTAGTAGCAGTGAGAAAAACATCACGGGGTGGTGCGCATTGTATGGGTGTGTGTTACATTAGATTCACTAGTAGCAGTGAGAAAAACATCACGGGGTGGTGCGCATTGTATGGGTGTGTGTTACATTAGATTCACTAGTAGCAGTGAGAAAAACATCACGGGGTGGTGCGCATTGTATGGGTGTGTGTTACATTACATTCACTAGTAGGAGTGAGAAAAACATCACGGGGTGGTGCGCATTGTATGGGTGTGTGTTACATTAGATTCACTAGTGGCAGTGAGAAAAACATCACGGGGTGGTGCACATTGTATGGGTGTGTGTTACATTAGATTCACTAGTATCAGTGAGAAAAACATCACGGGGTGGTGCGCATTGTATGGGTGTGTGTTACATTAGATTCACTAGTAGCAGTGAGAAAAACATCACGGGGTGGTGCGCATTGTATGGGTGTGTGTTACATTAGATTCACTAGTGGCAGTGAGAAAAACATCACGGGATGGTGCGCATTGTATGGGTGTGTGTTACATTACATTCACTAGTGGCAGTGAGAAAAACATCACCGGGTGGTGCGCATTGCATGGGTGTGTGTTACATTAGATTCACTAGTAGCAGTGAGAAAAACATCACGGGGTGGTGCGCATTGTATGGGTGTGTGTTACATTAGATTCACTAGTATCAGTGAGAAAAACATCACGGGGTGGTGTGCATTGTATGGGTGTGTGTTACCTTACATTCACTAGTACGAGTGAGAAAAACATCACGGGGTGGTGCGCATTTATGGGTGTGTGTTACATTAGATTCACTAGTAGCAGTGAGAAAAACATCACGGGGTGGTGCGCAATGTATGGGTGTGTGTTACATTAGATTCACTAGTTTCAGTGAGAAAAACATCACGGGGTGGTGCGCATTGTATGGGTGTGTGTTACATTACATTCACTAGTGGCAGTGAGAAAAACATCACGGGGTGGTGTACATTGCATGGGTGTTTACATTACATTCACTAGTGGGAGTGAGAAAAACATCACGGGGTGGTGCGCATTGCATGGGTGTGTGTTACATTAGATTCACTAGTGGGAGTGAGAAAAACATCACGGGGTGGTGCGCATTGCATGGGTGTGTGTTACATTAGATTCACTAGTGGGAGTGAGAAAAACATCACGGGGTGGTGCGCATTGTATGGGTGTGTGTTACATTACATTCACTAGTAGGAGTGAGAAAAACATCACGGGGTGGTGCGCATTGTATGGGTGTGTGTTACATTACATTCACTAGTAGCAGTGAGAAAAACATCACGGGGTGGTGCGCATTGTATGGGTGTGTGTTACATTAGATTCACTAGTACCACTGAGAAAAACATCACGGGGTGGTGCGCATTGTATGGGTGTGTGTTACATTACATTCACTATTAGGAGTGAGAAAAACATCACGGGGTGGTGCGCATTGTATGGGTGTGTGTTACATTAGATTCACTAGTAGGAGTGAGAAAAACATCACGGGGTGGTGCGCATTGTATGGGTGTGTGTTACATTAGATTCACTAGTAGGAGTGAGAAAAACATCACGGGGTGGTGCGCATTGTATGGGTGTGTGTTACATTACATTCACTAGTAGGAGTGAGAAAAACATCACGGGGTGGTGCGCATTGTATGGGTGTGTGTTACATTACATTCACTAGTAGCAGTGAGAAAAACATCACGGGGTGGTGCGCATTGCATGGGTGTGTGTTACATTACATTCACTAGTAGGAGTGAGAAAAACATCACGGGGTGGTGCGCATTGTATGGGTGTGTGTTACATTACATTCACTAGTAGGAGTGAGAAAAACATCACAGGGTGGTGCGCATTGTATGGGTGTGTGTTACATTACATTCACTAGTAGGAGTGAGAAAAACATCACGGGGTGGTGCTCATTGTATGAGTGTGTTACATTACATTCACTACTAGGAGTCAGAAAAACATCACGGGGCAGTGCGCATTGTATGGGTGTGTTTTACATTAGATTCACTAGTAGGAGTGAGAAAAACATCACGGGGTGGTGCGCATTGTATCGGTGTGTGTTACATTACATTCACTAGTAGGAGTGAGAAAATCATCACGGGGTGGTGCGCATTGTATGGGTGTGTGTTACATTAGATTCACTAGTAGGAGTGAGAAAAACATCACGGGGTAGTGCGCATTGTATGGGTGTGTGTTACATTAGATTCACTAGTAGCAGTGAGAAAAACATCACGGGGTGGTGCGCATTGTATGGGTGTGTGTTACATTACATTCACTAATAGGAGTGAGAAAAACATCACGGGGTGGTGCGCATTGTATGGGTGTGTGTTACATTACATTCTCTAGTAGGAGTGAGAAAAACATCACGGGGTGGTGCGCATTGTATGGGTGTGTGTTACATTAGATTCACTAGTAGCAGTGAGAAAAACATCACGGGGTGGTGCGCATTGTATGGGTGTGTGTTACATTACATTTACTATTAGGAGTGACAAAAACATCACGGGGTGGTGCGCATTGTATGGGTGTGTGTTACATTAGATTCACTAGTAGGAGTGAGAAAAACATCACGGGGTGGTGCGCATTGTACGGGTGTGTGTTACATTAGATTCACTAGTAGGAGTGAGAAAAACATCACGGGGTGGTGCGCATTGTATGGGTGTGTGTTACATTACATTCACTAGTAGGAGTGAGAAAAACATCACGGGGTGGTGCGAATTGTATGGGTGTGTGTTACATTACATTCACTAGTAGCAGTGAGAAAAACATCACGGGGTGGTGCGCATTGTATGGGTGTGTGTTACATTTAATTCACTAGTGGGAGTGAGAAAAACATCACGGGGTGGTGCGCATTGCATGGGTGTGTGTTACATTAGATTCACTAGTGGGAGTGAGAAAAACATCACGGGGTGGTGCGCATTGCATGGGTGTGTGTTACATTAGATTCACTAGTGGGAGTGAGAAAAACATCACGGGGTGGTGCGCATTGTATGGGTGTATGTTACATTACATTCACTAGTAGGAGTGAGAAAAACATCACGGGGTGGTGCGCATTATATGGGTGTGTGTTACATTACATTCACTAGTAGCAGTGAGAAAAACATCACGGGGTGGTGCGCATTGTATGGGTGTGTGTTACATTAGATTCACTAGTACCACTGAGAAAAACATCACGGGGTGGTGCGCATTGTATGGGTGTGTGTTACATTACATTCACTATTAGGAGTGAGAAAAACATCACGGGGTGGTGCGCATTGTATGGGTGTGTGTTACATTACATTCACTAGTAGGAGTGAGAAAAACATCACGGGGTGGTGCGCATTGTATGGGTGTGTGTTACATTACATTCACTAGTAGCAGTGAGAAAAACATCACGGGGTGGTGCGCATTGTATGGGTGTGTGTTACATTACATTCACTAGTAGGAGTGAGAAAAACATCACGGGGTGGTGCGCATTGTATGGGTGTGTGTTACATTACATTCACTAGTAGGAGTGAGAAAAACATCATGGGGTGGTGCGCATTGTATGGGTGTGTGTTACATTACATTCACTAGTAGGAGTGAGAAAAACATCACGGGGTGGTGCTCATTGTATGAGTGTGTTACATTACATTCACTACTAGGAGTCAGAAAAACATCACGGGGCAGTGCGCATTTTATGGGTGTGTTTTACATTAGATTCACTAGTAGGAGTGAGAAAAACATCACGGGGTGGTGCGCATTGTATCGGTGTGTGTTACATTACATTCACTAGTAGGAGTGAGAAAATCATCACGGGGTGGTGCGCATTGTATGGGTGTGTGTTACATTAGATTCACTAGTAGGAGTGAGAAAAACATCATGGGGTAGTGCGCATTGTATGGGTGTGTGTTACATTAGATACACTAGTAGCAGTGAGAAAAACATCACGGGGTGGTGCGCATTGTATGGGTGTGTGTTACATTACATTCACTAATAGGAGTGAGAAAAACATCACGGGGTGGTGCGCATTGTATGGGTGTGTGTTACATTACATTCTCTCGTAGGAGTGAGAAAAACATCACGGGGTGGTGCGCATTGTATGGGTGTGTGTTACATTAGATTCACTAGTAGCAGTGAGAAAAACATCACGGCGTGGTGCGCATTGTATGGGTGTGTGTTACATTACATTCACTATTAGGAGTGACAAAAACATCACGGGGTGGTGCGCATTGTATGGGTGTGTGTTACATTAGATTCACTAGTAGGAGTGAGAAAAACATTACGGGGTGGTGCGCATTGTACGGGTGTGTGTTACATTAGATTCACTAGTAGGAGTGAGAAAAACATCACGGGGTGGTGCGCATTGTATGGGTGTGTGTTACATTACATTCACTAGTAGGAGTGAGAAAAACATCACGGGGTGGTGCGCATTGTATGGGTGTGTGTTACATTACATTCACTAGTAGCAGTGAGAAAAACATCACGGGGTGGTGCGCATTGTATGGGTGTGTGTTACATTACATTCACTAGTAGGAGTGAGAAAAACATCACGGGGTGGTGCGCATTGTATGGGTGTGTGTTACATTACATTCACTAGTAGGAGTGAGAAAAACATCACCGGGTGGTGCGCATTGTATGGGTGTGTGTTACATTACATTCACTAGTAGGAGTGAGAAAAACATCACGGGGTGGTGCGCATTGTATGAGTGTGTTACATTAGATTCACTAGTAGGAGTGAGAAAAACATCAGGGGGTGGTGCGCATTGTATGGGTGTTTGTTACATTAGATTCACTAGTAGGAGTGAGAAAAACATCAGGGGGTGGTGCGCATTGTATGGGTGTGTGTTACATTACATTCACTAGTAGCAGTGAGAAAAACATCACGGGGTGGTGCGCATTGTATGGGTGTGTGTTACATTAGATTCACTAGTGGCAGTGAGAAAAACATCACGGGGTGGTGCGCATTGTATGGGTGTGTGTTACATTAGATTCACTAGTAGCAGTGAGAAAAACATCACGGGGTGGTGCGCATTGTATGGGTGTGTGTTACATTAGATTCACTAGTAGCAGTGAGAAAAACATCACGGGGTGGTGCGCAATGTATGGGTGTGTGTTACATTAGATTCACTAGTTTCAGTGAGAAAAACATCACGGGGTGGTGCGCATTGTATGGGTGTGTGTTACATTACATTCACTAGTGGCAGTGAGAAAAACATCACGGGGTGGTGTGCATTGCATGGGTGTCTGTTACATTACATTCACTAGTGGGAGTGAGAAAAACATCACGGGGTGGTGCGCATTGCATGGGTGTGTGTTACATTAGATTCACTAGTGGGAGTGAGAAAAACATCACGGGGTGGTGCGCATTGCATGGGTGTGTGTTACATTAGATTCACTAGTGGGAGTGAGAAAAACATCACGGGGTGGTGCGCATTGTATGGGTGTATGTTACATTACATTCACTAGTAGGAGTGAGAAAAACATCACGGGGTGGTGCGCATTGTATGGGTGTGTGTTACATTACATTCACTAGTAGCAGTGAGAAAAACATCACGGGGTGGTGCGCATTGTATGGGTGTGTGTTACATTAGATTCACTAGTACCACTGAGAAAAACATCACGGGGTGGTGCGCATTGTATGGGTGTGTGTTACATTACATTCACTATTAGGAGTGAGAAAAACATCACGGGGTGGTGCGCATTGTATGGGTGTGTGTTACATTACATTCACTAGTAGGAGTGAGAAAAACATCACGGGGTGGTGCGCATTGTATGGGTGTGTGTTACATTACATTCACTAGTAGCAGTGAGAAAAACATCACGGGGTGGTGCGCATTGTATGGGTGTGTGTTACATTACATTCACTAGTAGGAGTGAGAAAAACATCACGGGGTGGTGCGCATTGTATGGGTGTGTGTTACATTACATTCACTAGTAGGAGTGAGAAAAACATCACGGGGTGGTGCGCATTGTATGGGTGTGTGTTACATTACATTCACTAGTAGGAGTGAGAAAAACATCACGGGGTGGTGCTCATTGTATGAGTGTGTTACATTACATTCACTACTAGGAGTCAGAAAAACATCACGGGGCAGTGCGCATTTTATGGGTGTGTTTTACATTAGATTCACTAGTAGGAGTGAGAAAAACATCACGGGGTGGTGCGCATTGTATCGGTGTGTGTTACATTACATTCACTAGTAGGAGTGAGAAAATCATCACGGGGTGGTGCGCATTGTATGGGTGTGTGTTACATTAGATTCACTAGTAGGAGTGAGAAAAACATCATGGGGTAGTGCGCATTGTATGGGTGTGTGTTACATTAGATTCACTAGTAGCAGTGAGAAAAACATCACGGGGTGGTGCGCATTGTATGGGTGTGTGTTACATTACATTCACTAATAGGAGTGAGAAAAACATCACGGGGTGGTGCGCATTGTATGGGTGTGTGTTACATTACATTCTCTCGTAGGAGTGAGAAAAACATCACGGGGTGGTGCGCATTGTATGGGTGTGTGTTACATTAGATTCACTAGTAGCAGTGAGAAAAACATCACGGCGTGGTGCGCATTGTATGGGTGTGTGTTACATTACATTCACTATTAGGAGTGACAAAAACATCACGGGGTGGTGCGCATTGTATGGGTGTGTGTTACATTAGATTCACTAGTAGGAGTGAGAAAAACATTACGGGGTGGTGCGCATTGTACGGGTGTGTGTTACATTAGATTCACTAGTAGGAGTGAGAAAAACATCACGGGGTGGTGCGCATTGTATGGGTGTGTGTTACATTACATTCACTAGTAGGAGTGAGAAAAACATCACGGGGTGGTGCGCATTGTATGGGTGTGTGTTACATTACATTCACTAGTAGCAGTGAGAAAAACATCACGGGGTGGTGCGCATTGTATGGGTGTGTGTTACATTACATTCACTAGTAGGAGTGAGAAAAACATCACGGGGTGGTGCGCATTGTATGGGTGTGTGTTACATTACATTCACTAGTAGGAGTGAGAAAAACATCACCGGGTGGTGCGCATTGTATGGGTGTGTGTTACATTACATTCACTAGTAGGAGTGAGAAAAACATCACGGGGTGGTGCGCATTGTATGAGTGTGTTACATTACATTCACTACTCGGAGTGAGAAAAACATCACGGGGCGGTGCTCATTGTATGGGTGTGTGTTACATTACATTCACTAGTAGCAGTGAGAAAAACATCACGGGGTGGTTCGCATTGTATCGGTGTGTGTTACATTACATTCACTAGTAGCAGTGAGAAAAACATCACGGGGTGGTGCGCATTGTATGGGTGTGTGTTACATTACATTCACTAGTAGGAGTGAGAAAAACATCACGGGGTGGTGCGCATTGTATGGGTGTGTGTTACATTACATTCACTAGTAGGAGTGAGAAAAACATCACGGGGTGGTGCGCATTGTATGGGTGTGTGTTACATTACATTCTCTAGTAGCAGTGAGAAAAACATCACGGGGTGGTGCGCATTGTATAGGTGTGTGTTACATTACATTCACTAGTAGGAGTGAGAAAAACATCACGGGGTGGTGCGCATTGTATGGGTGTGTGTTACATTACATTCCCTAGTAGGAGTGAGAAAAACATCACGGCGTGGTGCGCATTGTATGGGTGTGTGTTACATTACATTCACTATTAGGAGTGAGAAAAACATCACGGGGTGGTGCGCATTGTATGAGTGTGTTACATTAGATTCACTAGTAGGAGTGAGAAAAACATCAGGGGGTGGTGCGCATTGTATGGGTGTTTGTTACATTAGATTCACTAGTAGGAGTGAGAAAAACATCAGGGGGTGGTGCGCATTGTATGGGTGTGTGTTACATTACATTCACTAGTAGCAGTGAGAAAAACATCACGGGGTGGTGCGCATTGTATGGGTGTGTGTTACATTAGATTCACTAGTGGCAGTGAGAAAAACATCACGGGGTGGTGCGCATTGTATGGGTGTGTGTTACATTAGATTCACTAGTAGCAGTGAGAAAAACATCACGGGGTGGTGCGCATTGTATGGGTGTGTGTTACATTAGATTCACTAGTAGCAGTGAGAAAAACATCACGGGGTGGTGCGCAATGTATGGGTGTGTGTTACATTAGATTCACTAGTTTCAGTGAGAAAAACATCACGGGGTGGTGCGCATTGTATGGGTGTGTGTTACATTACATTCACTAGTGGCAGTGAGAAAAACATCACGGGGTGGTGTGCATTGCATGGGTGTGTGTTACATTACATTCACTAGTGGGAGTGAGAAAAACATCACGGGGTGGTGCGCATTGCATGGGTGTGTGTTACATTAGATTCACTAGTGGGAGTGAGAAAAACATCACGGGGTGGTGCGCATTGCATGGGTGTGTGTTACATTAGATTCACTAGTGGGAGTGAGAAAAACATCACGGGGTGGTGCGCATTGTATGGGTGTATGTTACATTACATTCACTAGTAGGAGTGAGAAAAACATCACGGGGTGGTGCGCATTGTATGGGTGTGTGTTACATTACATTCACTAGTAGCAGTGAGAAAAACATCACGGGGTGGTGCGCATTGTATGGGTGTGTGTTACATTAGATTCACTAGTACCACTGAGAAAAACATCACGGGGTGGTGCGCATTGTATGGGTGTGTGTTACATTACATTCACTATTAGGAGTGAGAAAAACATCACGGGGTGGTGCGCATTGTATGGGTGTGTGTTACATTAGATTCACTAGTACCACTGAGAAAAACATCACGGGGTGGTGCGCATTGTATGGGTGTGTGTTACATTACATTCACTATTAGGAGTGAGAAAAACATCACGGGGTGGTGCGCATTGTATCGGTGTGTGTTACATTACATTCACTAGTAGGAGTGAGAAAATCATCACGGGGTGGTGCGCATTGTATGGGTGTGTGTTACATTAGATTCACTAGTAGGAGTGAGAAAAATATCACGGGGTGGTGCGCATTGTATGGGTGTGTTTTACATTAGATTCACTAGTAGGAGTGAGAAAAACATCACGGGGTGGTGCGCATTGTATCGGTGTGTGTTACATTACATTCACTAGTAGGAGTGAGAAAATCATCACGGGGTGGTGCGCATTGTATGGGTGTGTGTTACATTAGATTCACTAGTAGGAGTGAGAAAAATATCACGGGGTAGTGCGCATTGTATGGGTGTGTGTTACATTAGATTCACTAGTAGCAGTGAGAAAAACATCACGGGGTGGTGCGCATTGTATGGGTGTGTGTTACATTAGATTCACTAGTGGGAGTGAGAAAAACATCACGGGGTGGTGCGCATTGTATGGGTGTGTGTTACATTAGATTCACTAGTAGCAGTGAGAAAAACATCACGGGGTGGTGCGCATTGTATGGGTGTGTGTTACATTACATTCACTAGTAGGAGTGAGAAAAACATCACGGGGTGGTGCGCATTGTATGGGTGTGTGTTACATTAGATTCACTAGTAGCAGTGAGAAAAACATCACGGGGTGGTGCGCATTGTATGGGTGTGTGTTACATTACATTCACTAGTAGGAGTGAGAAAAACATCACGGGGTGGTGCGCATTGTATGGGTGTGTGTTACATTAGATTCACTAGTGGCAGTGAGAAAAACATCACGGGGTGGTGCGCATTGTATGGGTGTGTGTTACATTAGATTCACTAGTATCAGTGAGAAAAACATCACGGGGTGGTGCGCATTGTATGGGTGTGTGTTACATTAGATTCACTAGTAGCAGTGAGAAAAACATCACGGGGTGGTGCGCATTGTATGGGTGTGTGTTACATTAGATTCACTAGTGGCAGTGAGAAAAACATCACGGGATGGTGCGCATTGTATGGGTGTGTGTTATATTACATTCACTAGTGGCAGTGAGAAAAACATCACTGGGTGGTGCGCATTGCATGGGTGTGTGTTACATTAGATTCACTAGTAGCAGTGAGAAAAACATCACGGGGTGGTGCGCATTGTATGGGTGTGTGTTACATTAGATTCACTAGTATCAGTGAGAAAAACATCACGGGGTGGTGTGCATTGTATGGGTGTGTGTTACCTTACATTCACTAGTACGAGTGAGAAAAACATCACGGGGTGGTGCGCATTGTATGGGTGTGTGTTACATTAGATTCACTAGTAGCAGTGAGAAAAACATCACGGGGTGGTGCGCAATGTATGGGTGTGTGTTACATTAGATTCACTAGTTTCAGTGAGAAAAACATCACGGTGTGGTGCGCATTGTATGGGTGTGTGTTACATTACATTCACTAGTGGCAGTGAGAAAAACATCACGGGGTGGTGTACATTGCATGGGTGTTTACATTACATTCACTAGTGGGAGTGAGAAAAACATCACGGGGTGGTGCGCATTGCATGGGTGTGTGTTACATTAGATTCACTAGTGGGAGTGAGAAAAACATCACGGGGTGGTGCGCATTGCATGGGTGTGTGTTACATTAGATTCACTAGTGGGAGTGAGAAAAACATCACGGGGTGGTGCGCATTGTATGGGTGTGTGTTACATTACATTCACTAGTAGCAGTGAGAAAAACATCACGGGGTGGTGCGCATTGTATGGGTGTGTGTTACATTACATTCACTAGTAGCAGTGAGAAAAACATCACGGGGTGGTGCGCATTGTATGGGTGTGTGTTACATTAGATTCACTAGTACCACTGAGAAAAACATCACGGGGTGGTGCGCATTGTATGGGTGTGTGTTACATTACATTCACTATTAGGAGTGAGAAAAACATCACGGGGTGGTGCGCATTGTATGGGTGTGTGTTACATTAGATTCACTAGTAGGAGTGAGAAAAACATCACGGGGTGGTGCGCATTGTATGGGTGTGTGTTACATTAGATTCACTAGTAGGAGTGAGAAAAACATCACGGGGTGGTGCGCATTGTATGGGTGTGTGTTACATTACATTCACTAGTAGGAGTGAGAAAAACATCACGGGGTGGTGCGCATTGTATGGGTGTGTGTTACATTACATTCACTAGTAGCAGTGAGAAAAACATCACGGGGTGGTGCGCATTGTATGGGTGTGTGTTACATTACATTCACTAGTAGGAGTGAGAAAAACATCACGGGGTGGTGCGCATTGTATGGGTGTGTGTTACATTACATTCACTAGTAGGAGTGAGAAAAACATCACAGGGTGGTGCGCATTGTATGGGTGTGTGTTACATTACATTCACTAGTAGGAGTGAGAAAAACATCACGGGGTGGTTCCCATTGTATGAGTGTGTTACATTACATTCACTACTAGGAGTCAGAAAAACATCACGGGGCAGTGCGCATTGTATGGGTGTGTTTTACATTAGATTCACTAGTAGGAGTGAGAAAAACATCACGGGGTGGTGCGCATTGTATCGGTGTGTGTTACATTACATTCACTAGTAGGAGTGAGAAAATCATCACAGGGTGGTGCGCATTGTATGGGTGTGTGTTACATTAGATTCACTAGTAGGAGTGAGAAAAACATCACGGGGTAGTGCGCATTGTATGGGTGTGTGTTACATTAGATTCACTAGTAGCAGTGAGAAAAACATCACGGGGTGGTGCGCATTGTATGGGTGTGTGTTACATTACATTCACTAATAGGAGTGAGAAAAACATCACGGGGTGGTGCGCATTGTATGGGTGTGTGTTACATTACATTCTCTAGTAGGAGTGAGAAAAACATCACGGGGTGGTGCGCATTGTATGGGTGTGTGTTACATTAGATTCACTAGTAGCAGTGAGAAAAACATCACGGGGTGGTGCGCATTGTATGGGTGTGTGTTACATTACATTTACTATTAGGAGTGACAAAAACATCACGGGGTGGTGCGCATTGTATGGGTGTGTGTTACATTAGATTCACTAGTAGGAGTGAGAAAAACATCACGGGGTGGTGCGCATTGTACGGGTGTGTGTTACATTAGATTCACTAGTAGGAGTGAGAAAAACATCACGGGGTGGTGCGCATTGTATGGGTGTGTGTTACATTACATTCACTAGTAGGAGTGAGAAAAACATCACGGGGTGGTGCGAATTGTATGGGTGTGTGTTACATTACATTCACTAGTAGCAGTGAGAAAAACATCACGGGGTGGTGCGCATTGTATGGGTGTGTGTTACATTACATTCACTAGTAGGAGTGAGAAAAACATCACGGGGTGGTGCGCATTGTATGGGTGTGTGTTACATTACATTCACTAGTAGGAGTGAGAAAAACATCACCGGGTGGTGCGCATTGTATGGGTGTGTGTTACATTACATTCACTAGTAGGAGTGAGAAAAACATCACGGGGTGGTGCGCATTGTATGAGTGTGTTACATTACATTCACTAGTAGGAGTGAGAAAAACATCACGGGGCGGTGCTCATTGTATGGGTGTGTGTTACATTACATTCACTAGTAGCAGTGAGAAAAACATCACGGGGTGGTGCGCATTGTATGGGTGTGTGTTACATTACATTCACTAGTAGGAGTGAGAAAATGATCACGGGGTGGTGCGCATTGTATGGGTGTGTGTTACATTACATTCACTAGTAGGAGTGAGAAAAACATCACGGGGTGGTGCGCATTGTATGGGTGTGTGTTACATTACATTCACTAGTAGGAGTGAGAAAAACATCACGGGGTGGTGCGCATTGTATGGGTGTGTGTTACATTACATTCTCTAGTAGGAGTGAGAAAAACATCACGGGGTGGTGCGCATTTTATAGTTGTGTGTTACATTAGATTCACTAGTAGGAGTGAGAAAAACATCAGGGGGTGGTGCGCATTGTATGGGTGTTTGTTACATTAGATTCACTAGTAGGAGTGAGAAAAACATCAGGGGGTGGTGCGCATTGTATGGGTGTGTGTTACATTACATTCACTAGTAGCAGTGAGAAAAACATCACGGGGTGGTGCGCATTGTATGGGTGTGTGTTACATTAGATTCACTAGTGGCAGTGAGAAAAACATCACGGGGTGGTGCGCATTGTATGGGTGTGTGTTACATTAGATTCACTAGTAGCAGTGAGAAAAACATCACGGGGTGGTGCGCATTGTATGGGTGTGTGTTACATTACATTCACTATTAGGAGTGAGAAAAACATCACGGGGTGGTGCGCATTGTATGGGTGTGTGTTACATTACATTCACTAGTAGGAGTGAGAAAAACATCACGGGGTGGTGCGCATTGTATGGGTGTGTGTTACATTACATTCACTAGTAGCAGTGAGAAAAACATCACGGGGTGGTGCGCATTGTATGGGTGTGTGTTACATTACATTCACTAGTAGGAGTGAGAAAAACATCACGGGGTGGTGCGCATTGTATGGGTGTGTGTTACATTACATTCACTAGTAGGAGTGAGAAAAACATCACGGGGTGGTGCGCATTGTATGGGTGTGTGTTACATTACATTCACTAGTAGGAGTGAGAAAAACATCACGGGGTGGTGCTCATTGTATGAGTGTGTTACATTACATTCACTACTAGGAGTCAGAAAAACATCACGGGGCAGTGCGCATTTTATGGGTGTGTTTTACATTAGATTCACTAGTAGGAGTGAGAAAAACATCACGGGGTGGTGCGCATTGTATCGGTGTGTGTTACATTACATTCACTAGTAGGAGTGAGAAAATCATCACGGGGTGGTGCGCATTGTATGGGTGTGTGTTACATTAGATTCACTAGTAGGAGTGAGAAAAACATCATGGGGTAGTGCGCAGTGTATGGGTGTGTGTTACATTAGATTCACTAGTAGCAGTGAGAAAAACATCACGGGGTGGTGCGCATTGTATGGGTGTGTGTTACATTACATTCACTAATAGGAGTGAGAAAAACATCACGGGGTGGTGCGCATTGTATGGGTGTGTGTTACATTACATTCTCTAGTAGGAGTGAGAAAAACATCACGGGGTGGTGCGCATTGTATGGGTGTGTGTTACATTAGATTCACTAGTAGCAGTGAGAAAAACATCACGGCGTGGTGCGCATTGTATGGGTGTTTGTTACATTACATTCACTATTAGGAGTGACAAAAACATCACGGGGTGGTGCGCATTGTATGGGTGTGTGTTACATTAGATTCACTAGTAGGAGTGAGAAAAACATTACGGGGTGGTGCGCATTGTACGGGTGTGTGTTACATTAGATTCACTAGTAGGAGTGAGAAAAACATCACGGGGTGGTGCGCATTGTATGGGTGTGTGTTACATTACATTCACTAGTAGGAGTGAGAAAAACATCACGGGGTGGTGCGCATTGTATGGGTGTGTGTTACATTACATTCACTAGTAGCAGTGAGAAAAACATCACGGGGTGGTGCGCATTGTATGGGTGTGTGTTACATTACATTCACTAGTAGGAGTGAGAAAAACATCACGGGGTGGTGCGCATTGTATGGGTGTGTGTTACATTACATTCACTAGTAGGAGTGAGAAAAACATCACCGGGTTGTGCGCATTGTATGGGTGTGTGTTACATTACATTCACTAGTAGGAGTGAGAAAAACATCACGGGGTGGTGCGCATTGTATGAGTGTGTTACATTACATTCACTACTCGGAGTGAGAAAAACATCACGGGGCGGTGCTCATTGTATGGGTGTGTGTTACATTACATTCACTAGTAGCAGTGAGAAAAACATCACGGGGTGGTTCGCATTGTATCGGTGTGTGTTACATTACATTCACTAGTAGCAGTGAGAAAAACATCACGGGGTGGTGCGCATTGTATGGGTGTGTGTTACATTACATTCACTAGTAGGAGTGAGAAAAACATCACGGGGTGGTGCGCATTGTATGGGTGTGTGTTACATTACATTCACTAGTAGGAGTGAGAAAAACATCACGGGGTGGTGCGCTTTGTATGGGTGTGTGTTACATTACATTCTCTAGTAGCAGTGAGAAAAACATCACGGGGTGGTGCGCATTGTATAGGTGTGTGTTACATTACATTCACTAGTAGGAGTGAGAAAAACATCACGGGGTGGTGCGCATTGTATGGGTGTGTGTTACATTACATTCCCTAGTAGGAGTGAGAAAAACATCACGGCGTGGTGCGCATTGTATGGGTGTGTGTTACATTACATTCACTATTAGGAGTGAGAAAAACATCACGGGGTGGTGCGCATTGTATGGGTGTGTGTTACATTACATTCACTAGTAGGAGTGAGAAAAACATCACGGGGTGGTGCTCATTGTATGAGTGTGTTACATTACATTCACTACTAGGAGTGAGAAAAACATCACGGGGCGGTGCGCATTGTATGGGTGTGTGTTACATTAGCTTCACTAGTAGGAGTGAGAAAAACATCACGGGGCGGTGCGCATTGTATGGGTGTGTGTTACATTACATTCACTAGTAGGAGTGAGAAAATCATCACGGGGCGGTGCGAATTGTATGGTTGTGTGTTACATTAGATTCACTAATAGGAGTGAGAAAAACATCACGGGGTGGTGCGCATTGTATGGGTGTGTGTTACATTACATTCACTAGTAGGAGTGAGAAAAACATCACGGGGTGGTGCGCATTGTATGGGTGTGTGTTACATTACATTCACTAGTAGGAGTGAGAAAAACATCACGGGGTGGTGCGCATTGTATGGGTGTGTGTTACATTACATTCACTAGTAGCAGTGAGAAAAACATCACGGGGTGGTGCGCATTGTATGGGTGTGTGTTACACTACATTCACTAGTAGCAGTGAGAAAAACATCACGGGGTGGTGCGCATTGTATGGGTGTGTGTTACATTAGATTCACTAGTATCAGTGTGAAAAACATCACGGGGTGGTGCGCATTGTATGGGTGTGTGTTACATTAGATTCACTAGTAGCAGTGAGAAAAACATCACGGGGTGGTGCGCATTGTATGGGTGTGTGTTACATTACATTCACTAGTAGGAGTGAGAAAAACATCACGGGGTGGTGCGCATTGTATGGGTGTGTGTTACATTAGATTCACCAGTAGCAGTGAGAAAAACATCACGGGGTGGTGCGCATTGTATGGGTGTGTGTTACATTACATTCACTAGTACGAGTGAGAAAAACATCACGGGGTGGTGCACATTGTATGGGTGTGTGTTACATTAGATTCACTAGTAGGAGTGAGAAAAACATCACGGGGTGGTGCGCATTGTATGGGTGTGTGTTACATTAGATTCACTAGTAGGAGTGAGATAAACATCACGGGGTGGTGCGCATTGTATGGGTGTGTGTTACAATACATTCACTAGTGGCAGTGAGAAAAACATCACGGGGTGGTGCGCATTGTATGGGTGTGTGTTACATTACATTCACTAGTAGGAGTGAGAAAAACATCACGGAGTGGTGCCCATTGTATGGGTGTGTGTTACATTACATTCACTAGTAGGAGTGAGAAAAACATCACGGGGTGGTGCGCATTGTATGGGTGTGTGTTACATCACATTCACTAGTAGCAGTGAGAAAAACATCACGGGGTGGTGCGCATTGTATGGGTGTGTGTTACATCACATTCACTAGTAGGAGTGAGAAAAACATCACGGGGCGGTGCGCATTGTATGGGTGTGTGTTACATTAGATTCACTAGTAGGAGTGAGAAAAACATCACGGGGTGGTGCGCATTGTATGGGTGTGTGTTACATTAGATTCACTAGTAGGAGTGAGAAAAACATTACGGGGCGGTGCGCAATGTATGGGTGTGTGTTACATTAGATTCTCTAGTAGGAGTGAGAAAAACATCACGGGGTGGTGCGCATTGTATGGGTGTGTGTTACATTAGATTCACTAGTAGCAGTGAGAAAAACATCACGGGGTTGTGCGCATTGTATGGGTGTGTGTTACATTAGATTCACTAGTAGCAGTGAGAAAAACATCACGGGGTGGTGCGCAATGTATGGGTGTGTGTTACATTAGATTCACTAGTGGCAGTGAGAAAAACATCACGGGATGGTGCGCATTGTATGGGTGTGTGTTACATTACATTCACTAGTGGCAGTGAGAAAAACATCACTGGGTGGTGCGCATTGCATGGGTGTGTGTTACATTAGATTCACTAGTAGCAGTGAGAAAAACATCACGGGGTGGTGCGCATTGTATGGGTGTGTGTTACATTAGATTCACTAGTATCAGTGAGAAAAACATCACGGGGTGGTGTGCATTGTATGGGTGTGTGTTACCTTACATTCACTAGTACGAGTGAGAAAAACATCACGGGGTGGTGCGCATTGTATGGGTGTGTGTTACATTAGATTCACTAGTAGCAGTGAGAAAAACATCACGGGGTGGTGCCCATTGTATGGGTGTGTGTTACATTAGATTCACTAGTAGCAGTGAGAAAAACATCACGGGGTGGTGCGCATTGTATGGGTGTGTGTTACCTTACATTCACTAGTACGAGTGAGAAAAACATCACGGGGTGGTGCGCATTGTATGGGTGTGTGTTACATTACATTCACTAGTAGGAGTGAGAAAAACATCACGGGGTGGTGCTCATTGTAAGAGTGTGTTACATTACATTCACTACTAGGAGTCAGAAAAACATCACGGGGCAGTGCGCATTGTATGGGTGTGTTTTACATTAGATTCACTAGTAGGAGTGAGAAAAACATCACGGGGTGGTGCGCATTGTATCGGTGTGTGTTACATTACATTCACTAGTAGGAGTGAGAAAATCATCACGGGGTGGTGCGCATTGTATGGGTGTGTGTTACATTAGATTCACTAGTAGGAGTGAGAAAAACATCACGGGGTAGTGCGCATTGTATGGGTGTGTGTTACATTAGATTCACTAGTAGCAGTGAGAAAAACATCACGGGGTGGTGCGCATTGTATGGGTGTGTGTTACATTACATTCACTAATAGGAGTGAGAAAAACATCACGGGGTGGTGCGCATTGTATGGGTGTGTGTTACATTACATTCTCTAGTAGGAGTGAGAAAAACATCACGGGGTGGTGCGCATTGTATGGGTGTGTGTTACATTAGATTCACTAGTAGCAGTGAGAAAAACATCACGGCGTGGTGCGCATTGTATGGGTGTGTGTTACATTACATTCACTATTAGGAGTGACAAAAACATCACGGGGCGGTGCGCATTGTATGGGTGTGTGTTACATTAGATTCACTAGTAGGAGTGAGAAAAACATCACGGGGTGGTGCGCATTGTATGGGTGTGTGTTACATTAGATTCACTAGTAGGAGTGAGAAAAACATTACGGGGCGGTGCGCAATGTATGGGTGTGTGTTACATTAGATTCTCTAGTAGGAGTGAGAAAAACATCACGGGGTGGTGCGCATTGTATGGGTGTGTGTTACATTAGATTCACTAGTAGCAGTGAGAAAAACATCACGGGGTTGTGCGCATTGTATGGGTGTGTGTTACATTAGATTCACTAGTAGCAGTGAGAAAAACATCACGGGGTGGTGCGCAATGTATGGGTGTGTGTTACATTAGATTCACTAGTGGCAGTGAGAAAAACATCACGGGATGGTGCGCATTGTATGGGTGTGTGTTACATTACATTCACTAGTGGCAGTGAGAAAAACATCACTGGGTGGTGGGCATTGCATGGGTGTGTGTTACATTAGATTCACTAGTAGCAGTGAGAAAAACATCACGGGGTGGTGCGCATTGTATGGGTGTGTGTTACATTAGATTCACTAGTATCAGTGAGAAAAACATCACGGGGTGGTGTGCATTGTATGGGTGTGTGTTACCTTACATTCACTAGTACGAGTGAGAAAAACATCACGGGGTGGTGCGCATTGTATGGGTGTGTGTTACATTAGATTCACTAGTAGCAGTGAGAAAAACATCACGGGGTGGTGCCCATTGTATGGGTGTGTGTTACATTAGATTCACTAGTAGCAGTGAGAAAAACATCACGGGGTGGTGCGCATTGTATGGGTGTGTGTTACCTTACATTCACTAGTACGAGTGAGAAAAACATCACGGGGTGGTGCGCATTGTATGGGTGTGTGTTACATTACATTCACTAGTAGGAGTGAGAAAAACATCACGGGGTGGTGCTCATTGTAAGAGTGTGTTACATTACATTCACTACTAGGAGTCAGAAAAACATCACGGGGCAGTGCGCATTGTATGGGTGTGTTTTACATTAGATTCACTAGTAGGAGTGAGAAAAACATCACGGGGTGGTGCGCATTGTATCGGTGTGTGTTACTTTACATTCACTAGTAGGAGTGAGAAAATCATCACGGGGTGGTGCGCATTGTATGGGTGTGTGTTACATTAGATTCACTAGTAGGAGTGAGAAAAACATCACGGGGTAGTGCGCATTGTATGGGTGTGTGTTACATTAGATTCACTAGTAGCAGTGAGAAAAACATCACGGGGTGGTGCGCATTGTATGGGTGTGTGTTACATTACATTCACTAATAGGAGTGAGAAAAACATCACGGGGTGGTGCGCATTGTATGGGTGTGTGTTACATTACATTCTCTAGTAGGAGTGAGAAAAACATCACGGGGTGGTGCGCATTGTATGGGTGTGTGTTACATTAGATTCACTAGTAGCAGTGAGAAAAACATCACGGCGTGGTGCGCATTGTATGGGTGTGTGTTACATTACATTCACTATTAGGAGTGACAAAAACATCACGGGGTGGTGCGCATTGTATGGGTGTGTGTTACATTAGATTCACTAGTAGGAGTGAGAAAAACATCACGGGGTGGTGCGCATTGTACGGGTGTGTGTTACATTAGATTCACTAGTAGGAGTGAGAAAAACATCACGGGGTGGTGCGCATTGTATGGGTGTGTGTTACATTACATTCACTAGTAGGAGTGAGAAAAACATCACGGGGTGGTGCGCATTGTATGGGTGTGTGTTACATTAGATTCACTAGTGGCAGTGAGAAAAACATCACGGGGTGGTGCGCATTGTATGGGTGTGTGTTACATTAGATTCACTAGTAGCAGTGAGAAAAACATCACGGGGTGGTGCGCATTGTATGGGTGTGTGTTACATTAGATTCACTAGTAGCAGTGAGAAAAACATCACGGGGTGGTGCGCAATGTATGGGTGTGTGTTACATTAGATTCACTAGTTTCAGTGAGAAAAACATCACGGGGTGGTGCGCATTGTATGGGTGTGTGTTACATTACATTCACTAGTGGCAGTGAGAAAAACATCACGGGGTGGTGTGCATTGCATGGGTGTGTGTTACATTACATTCACTAGTGGGAGTGAGAAAAACATCACGGGGTGGTGCGCATTGCATGGGTGTGTGTTACATTAGATTCACTAGTGGGAGTGAGAAAAACATCACGGGGTGGTGCGCATTGCATGGGTGTGTGTTACATTAGATACACTAGTGGGAGTGAGAAAAACATCACGGGGTGGTGCGCATTGTATGGGTGTATGTTACATTACATTCACTAGTAGGAGTGAGAAAAACATCACGGGGTGGTGCGCATTGTATGGGTGTGTGTTACATTACATTCACTAGTAGCAGTGAGAAAAACATCACGGGGTGGTGCGCATTGTATGGGTGTGTGTTACATTAGATTCACTAGTACCACTGAGAAAAACATCACGGGGTGGTGCGCATTGTATGGGTGTGTGTTACATTACATTCACTATTAGGAGTGAGAAAAACATCACGGGGTGGTGCGCATTGTATGGGTGTGTGTTACATTACATTCACTAGTAGGAGTGAGAAAAACATTACGGGGCGGTGCGCAATGTATGGGTGTGTGTTACATTAGATTCTCTAGTAGGAGTGAGAAAAACATCACGGGGTGGTGCGCATTGTATGGGTGTGTGTTACATTAGATTCACTAGTAGCAGTGAGAAAAACATCACGGGGTTGTGCGCATTGTATGGGTGTGTGTTACATTAGATTCACTAGTAGCAGTGAGAAAAACATCACGGGGTGGTGCGCAATGTATGGGTGTGTGTTACATTAGATTCACTAGTGGCAGTGAGAAAAACATCACGGGATGGTGCGCATTGTATGGGTGTGTGTTACATTACATTCACTAGTGGCAGTGAGAAAAACATCACTGGGTGGTGCGCATTGCATGGGTGTGTGTTACATTAGATTCACTAGTAGCAGTGAGAAAAACATCACGGGGTGGTGCGCATTGTATGGGTGTGTGTTACATTAGATTCACTAGTATCAGTGAGAAAAACATCACGGGGTGGTGTGCATTGTATGGGTGTGTGTTACCTTACATTCACTAGTACGAGTGAGAAAAACATCACGGGGTGGTGCGCATTGTATGGGTGTGTGTTACATTAGATTCACTAGTAGCAGTGAGAAAAACATCACGGGGTGGTGCCCATTGTATGGGTGTGTGTTACATTAGATTCACTAGTAGCAGTGAGAAAAACATCACGGGGTGGTGCGCATTGTATGGGTGTGTGTTACCTTACATTCACTAGTACGAGTGAGAAAAACATCACGGGGTGGTGCGCATTGTATGGGTGTGTGTTACATTACATTCACTAGTAGGAGTGAGAAAAACATCACGGTGTGGTGCTCATTGTAAGAGTGTGTTACATTACATTCACTACTAGGAGTCAGAAAAACATCACGGGGCAGTGCGCATTGTATGGGTGTGTTTTACATTAGATTCACTAGTAGGAGTGAGAAAAACATCACGGGGTGGTGCGCATTGTATCGGTGTGTGTTACATTACATTCACTAGTAGGAGTGAGAAAATCATCACGGGGTGGTGCGCATTGTATGGGTGTGTGTTACATTAGATTCACAAGTAGGAGTGAGAAAAACATCACGGGGTAGTGCGCATTGTATGGGTGTGTGTTACATTAGATTCACTAGTAGCAGTGAGAAAAACATCACGGGGTGGTGCGCATTGTATGGGTGTGTGTTACATTACATTCACTAATAGGAGTGAGAAAAACATCACGGGGTGGTGCGCATTGTATGGGTGTGTGTTACATTACATTCTCTAGTAGGAGTGAGAAAAACATCACGGGGTGGTGCGCATTGTATGGGTGTGTGTTACATTAGATTCACTAGTAGCAGTGAGAAAAACATCACGGTGTGGTGCGCATTGTATGGGTGTGTGTTACATTACATTCACTATTAGGAGTGACAAAAACATCACGGGGTGGTGCGCATTGTATGGGTGTGTGTTACATTAGATTCACTAGTAGGAGTGAGAAAAACATCACGGGGTGGTGCGCATTGTACGGGTGTGTGTTACATTAGATTCACTAGTAGGAGTGAGAAAAACATCACGGGGTGGTGCGCATTGTATGGGTGTGTGTTACATTACATTCACTAGTAGGAGTGGGAAAAACATCACGGGGTGGTGCGCATTGTATGGGTGTGTGTTACATTAGATTCACTAGTGGCAGTGAGAAAAACATCACGGGGTGGTGCGCATTGTATGGGTGTGTGTTACATTAGATTCACTAGTAGCAGTGAGAAAAACATCACGGGGTGGTGCGCATTGTATGGGTGTGTGTTACATTAGATTCACTAGTAGCTGTGAGAAAAACATCACGGGGTGGTGCGCAATGTATGGGTGTGTGTTACATTAGATTCACTAGTTTCAGTGAGAAAAACATCACGGGGTGGTGCGCATTGTATGGGTGTATGTTACATTACATTCACTCGTGGCAGTGAGAAAAACATCACGGGGTGGTGTGCATTGCATGGGTGTGTGTTACATTACATTCACTAGTGGGAGTGAGAAAAACATCACGGGGTGGTGCGCATTGCATGGGTGTGTGTTACATTAGATTCACTAGTGGGAGTGAGAAAAACATCACGGGGTGGTGCGCATTGCATGGGTGTGTGTTACATTAGATTCACTAGTGGGAGTGAGAAAAACATCACGGGGTGGTGCGCATTGTATGGGTGTATGTTACATTACATTCACTAGTAGGAGTGAGAAAAACATCACGGGGTGGTGCGCATTGTATGGGTGTGTGTTACATTACATTCACTAGTAGCAGTGAGAAAAACATCACG
The DNA here is from genome assembly GCF_034190915.1 of Cavia porcellus. NCBI lineage: Eukaryota > Metazoa > Chordata > Mammalia > Rodentia > Caviidae > Cavia > Cavia porcellus. The sequence goes on from NW_026947817.1 coordinate 84,939, forward strand.
GGGTGGTGCGCATTGTATGGGTGTGTGTTACATTAGATTCACTAGTACCACTGAGAAAAACATCACGGGGTGGTGCGCATTGTATGGGTGTGTGTTACATTACATTCACTATTAGGAGTGAGAAAAACATCACGGGGTGGTGCGCATTGTATGGGTGTGTGTTACATTACATTCACTAGTAGGAGTGAGAAAAACATCACGGGGTGGTGCGCATTGTATGGGTGTGTGTTACATTACATTCACTAGTAGCAGTGAGAAAAACATCACGGGGTGGTGCGCATTGTATGGGTGTGTGTTACATTACATTCACTAGTAGGAGTGAGAAAAACATCACGGGGTGGTGCTCATTGTATGAGTGTGTTACATTACATTCACTACTAGGAGTCAGAAAAACATCACGGGGCAGTGCGCATTTTATGGGTGTGTTTTACATTAGATTCACTAGTAGGAGTGAGAAAAACATCACGGGGTGGTGCGCATTGTATCGGTGTGTGTTACATTACATTCACTAGTAGGAGTGAGAAAATCATCACGGGGTGGTGCGCATTGTATGGGTGTGTGTTACATTAGATTCACTAGTAGGAGTGAGAAAAACATCATGGGGTAGTGCGCATTGTATGGGTGTGTGTTACATTAGAGTCACTAGTAGCAGTGAGAAAAACATCACGGGGTGGTGCGCATTGTATGGGTGTGTGTTACATTACATTCACTAATAGGAGTGAGAAAAACATCACGGGGTGGTGCGCATTGTATGGGTGTGTGTTACATTACATTCTCTAGTAGGAGTGAGAAAAACATCACGGGGTGGTGCGCATTGTATGGGTGTGTGTTACATTAGATTCACTAGTAGCAGTGAGAAAAACATCACGGCGTGGTGCGCATTGTATGGGTGTGTGTTACATTACATTCACTATTAGGAGTGACAAAAACATCACGGGGTGGTGCGCATTGTATGGGTGTGTGTTACATTAGATTCACTAGTAGGAGTGAGAAAAACATTACGGGGTGGTGCGCATTGTACGGGTGTGTGTTACATTAGATTCACTAGTAGGAGTGAGAAAAACATCACGGGGTGGTGCGCATTGTATGGGTGTGTGTTACATTACATTCACTAGTAGGAGTGAGAAAAACATCACGGGGTGGTGCGCATTGTATGGGTGTGTGTTACATTACATTCACTAGTAGCAGTGAGAAAAACATCACGGGGTGGTGCGCATTGTATGGGTGTGTGTTACATTACATTCACTAGTAGGAGTGAGAAAAACATCACGGGGTGGTGCGCATTGTATGGGTGTGTGTTACATTACATTCACTAGTAGGAGTGAGAAAAACATCACCGGGCGGTGCGCATTGTATGGGTGTGTGTTACATTACATTCACTAGTAGGAGTGAGAAAAACATCACGGGGTGGTGCGCATTGTATGAGTGTGTTACATTACATTCACTACTCGGAGTGAGAAAAACATCACGGGGCGGTGCTCATTGTATGGGTGTGTGTTACATTACATTCACTAGTAGCAGTGAGAAAAACATCACGGGGTGGTTCGCATTGTATCGGTGTGTGTTACATTACATTCACTAGTAGCAGTGAGAAAAACATCACGGGGTGGTGCGCATTGTATGGGTGTGTGTTACATTACATTCACTAGTAGGAGTGAGAAAAACATCACGGGGTGGTGCGCATTGTATGGGTGTGTGTTACATTACATTCACTAGTAGGAGTGAGAAAAACATCACGGGGTGGTGCGCTTTGTATGGGTGTGTGTTACATTACATTCTCTAGTAGCAGTGAGAAAAACATCACGGGGTGGTGCGCATTGTATAGGTGTGTGTTACATTACATTCACTAGTAGGAGTGAGAAAAACATCACGGGGTGGTGCGCATTGTATGGGTGTGTGTTACATTACATTCCCTAGTAGGAGTGAGAAAAACATCACGGCGTGGTGCGCATTGTATGGGTGTGTGTTACATTACATTCACTATTAGGAGTGAGAAAAACATCACGGGGTGGTGCGCATTGTATGGGTGTGTGTTACATTACATTCACTAGTAGGAGTGAGAAAAACATCACGGGGTGGTGCTCATTGTATGAGTGTGTTACATTACATTCACTACTAGGAGTGAGAAAAACATCACGGGGCGGTGCGCATTGTATGGGTGTGTGTTACATTAGCTTCACTAGTAGGAGTGAGAAAAACATCACGGGGCGGTGCGCATTGTATGGGTGTGTGTTACATTACATTCACTAGTAGGAGTGAGAAAATCATCACGGGGCGGTGCGAATTGTATGGTTGTGTGTTACATTAGATTCACTAATAGGAGTGAGAAAAACATCACGGGGTGGTGCGCATTGTATGGGTGTGTGTTACATTACATTCACTAGTAGGAGTGAGAAAAACATCACGGGGTGGTGCGCATTGTATGGGTGTGTGTTACATTACATTCACTAGTAGGAGTGAGAAAAACATCACGGGGTGGTGCGCATTGTATGGGTGTGTGTTACATTACATTCACTAGTAGCAGTGAGAAAAACATCACGGGGTGGTGCGCATTGTATGGGTGTGTGTTACACTACATTCACTAGTAGCAGTGAGAAAAACATCACGGGGTGGTGCGCATTGTATGGGTGTGTGTTACATTAGATTCACTAGTATCAGTGTGAAAAACATCACGGGGTGGTGCGCATTGTATGGGTGTGTGTTACATTAGATTCACTAGTAGCAGTGAGAAAAACATCACGGGGTGGTGCGCATTGTATGGGTGTGTGTTACATTACATTCACTAGTAGGAGTGAGAAAAACATCACGGGGTGGTGCGCATTGTATGGGTGTGTGTTACATTAGATTCACCAGTAGCAGTGAGAAAAACATCACGGGGTGGTGCGCATTGTATGGGTGTGTGTTACATTACATTCACTAGTACGAGTGAGAAAAACATCACGGGGTGGTGCACATTGTATGGGTGTGTGTTACATTAGATTCACTAGTAGGAGTGAGAAAAACATCACGGGGTGGTGCGCATTGTATGGGTGTGTGTTACATTAGATTCACTAGTAGGAGTGAGATAAACATCACGGGGTGGTGCGCATTGTATGGGTGTGTGTTACAATACATTCACTAGTAGGAGTGAGAAAAACATCACGGGGTGGTGCGCATTGTATGGGTGTGTGTTACATTACATTCACTAGTAGGAGTGAGAAAAACATCACGGAGTGGTGCCCATTGTATGGGTGTGTGTTACATTACATTCACTAGTAGGAGTGAGAAAAACATCACGGGGTGGTGCGCATTGTATGGGTGTGTGTTACATCACATTCACTAGTAGCAGTGAGAAAAACATCACGGGGTGGTGCGCATTGTATGGGTGTGTGTTACATCACATTCACTAGTAGGAGTGAGAAAAACATCACGGGGCGGTGCGCATTGTATGGGTGTGTGTTACATTAGATTCACTAGTAGGAGTGAGAAAAACATCACGGGGTGGTGCGCATTGTATGGGTGTGTGTTACATTAGATTCACTAGTAGGAGTGAGAAAAACATTACGGGGCGGTGCGCAATGTATGGGTGTGTGTTACATTAGATTCTCTAGTAGGAGTGAGAAAAACATGACGGGGTGGTGCGCATTGTATGGGTGTGTGTTACATTAGATTCACTAGTAGGAGTGAGAAAAACATCACGGGGTGGGGCGCATTGTATGGGTGTGTGTTACATTAGATTCACTAGTAGGAGTGAGAAAAACATCACGGGGTGGTGCGCATTGTATGGGTGTGTGTTACATTAGATTCACTAGTAGGAGTGAGAAAAACATCACGGGGTGGTGCACATTGTATGGGTGTGTGTTACATTAGATTCACTAGTAGCAGTGAGAAAAACATCACGGGGTTGTGCGCATTGTATGGGTGTGTGTTACATTAGATTCACTAGTAGCAGTGAGAAAAACATCACGGGGTGGTGCGCAATGTATGGGTGTGTGTTACATTAGATTCACTAGTGGCAGTGAGAAAAACATCACGGGATGGTGCGCATTGTATGGGTGTGTGTTACATTACATTCACTAGTGGCAGTGAGAAAAACATCACTGGGTGGTGCGCATTGCATGGGTGTGTGTTACATTAGATTCACTAGTAGCAGTGAGAAAAACATCACGGGGTGGTGCGCATTATATGGGTGTGTGTTACATTAGATTCACTAGTATCAGTGAGAAAAACATCACGGGGTGGTGTGCATTGTATGGGTGTGTGTTACCTTACATTCACTAGTACGAGTGAGAAAAACATCACGGGGTGGTGCGCATTGTATGGGTGTGTGTTACATTAGATTCACTAGTAGCAGTGAGAAAAACATCACGGGGTGGTGCCCATTGTATGGGTGTGTGTTACATTAGATTCACTAGTAGCAGTGAGAAAAACATCACGGGGTGGTGCGCATTGTATGGGTGTGTGTTACCTTACATTCACTAGTACGAGTGAGAAAAACATCACGGGGTGGTGCGCATTGTATGGGTGTGTGTTACATTACATTCACTAGTAGGAGTGAGAAAAACATCACGGGGTGGTGCTCATTGTAAGAGTGTGTTACATTACATTCACTACTAGGAGTCAGAAAAACATCACGGGGCAGTGCGCATTGTATGGGTGTGTTTTACATTAGATTCACTAGTAGGAGTGAGAAAAACATCACGGGGTGGTGCGCATTGTATCGGTGTGTGTTACATTACATTCACTAGTAGGAGTGAGAAAATCATCACGGGGTGGTGCGCATTGTATGGGTGTGTGTTACATTAGATTCACTAGTAGGAGTGAGAAAAACATCACGGGGTAGTGCGCATTGTATGGGTGTGTGTTACATTAGATTCACTAGTAGCAGTGAGAAAAACATCACGGGGTGGTGCGCATTGTATGGGTGTGTGTTACATTACATTCACTAATAGGAGTGAGAAAAACATCACGGGGTGGTGCGCATTGTATGGGTGTGTGTTACATTACATTCTCTAGTAGGAGTGAGAAAAACATCACGGGGTGGTGCGCATTGTATGGGTGTGTGTTACATTAGATTCACTAGTAGCAGTGAGAAAAACATCACGGCGTGGTGCGCATTGTATGGGTGTGTGTTACATTACATTCACTATTAGGAGTGACAAAAACATCACGGGGTGGTGCGCATTGTATGGGTGTGTGTTACATTAGATTCACTAGTAGGAGTGAGAAAAACATCACGGGGTGGTGCGCATTGTACGGGTGTGTGTTACATTAGATTCACTAGTAGGAGTGAGAAAAACATCACGGGGTGGTGCGCATTGTATGGGTGTGTGTTACATTACATTCACTAGTAGGAGTGAGAAAAACATCACGGGGTGGTGCGCATTGTATGGGTGTGTGTTACATTACATTCACTAGTAGCAGTGAGAAAAACATCACGGGGTGGTGCGCATTGTATGGCTGTGTGTTACATTACATTCACTAGTAGGAGTGAGAAAAACATCACGGGGTGGTGCGCATTGTATGGGTGTGTGTTACATTACATTCACTAGTAGGAGTGAGAAAAACATCACCGGGTGGTGCGCATTGTATGGGTGTGTGTTACATTACATTCACTAGTAGGAGTGAGAAAAACATCACGGGGTGGTGCGCATTGTATGAGTGTGTTACATTACATTCACTACTAGGAGTGAGAAAAACATCACGGGGTGGTGCGCATTGTATCGGTGTGTGTTACATTACATTCACTAGTAGGAGTGAGAAAATCATCACGGGGTGGTGCGCATTGTATGGGTGTGTGTTACATTACATTCACTAGTAGGAGTGAGAAAAACATCACGGGGTGGTGCGCATTGTATGGGTGTGTGTTACATTACATTCACTAGTAGGAGTGAGAAAAACATCTCGGGGTGGTGCGCATTGTATGGGTGTGTGATACATTACATTCTCTAGTAGGAGTGAGAAAAACATCACGGGGTGGTGCGCATTTTATGGTTGTGTGTTACATGAGATTCAATAGTAGGAGTGAGAAAAACATCACGGGGTGGTGCGCATTGTATGGGTGTGTGTTACATTAGATTCACTAGTAGGAGTGAGAAAAACATCACGGGGTGGTGCGCATTGTATGGGTGTGTGTTACATTACATTCACTAGTAGGAGTGAGAAAATCATCACGGGGTGGTGCGCATTGTATGGGTGTGTGTTACATAACATTCACTAGTAGGAATGAGAAAAGCATCACGGGGTGGTGCGCATTGTATGGGTGTGTGTTACATTACATTCACTAGTAGGAGTGAGAAAAACATCATGGGGTGGTGCTCATTGTATGAGTGTGTTACATTACATTCACTACGAGGAGTGAGAAAAACATCACGGGGCGGTGCGCATTGTATGGGTGTGTTTTACATTACATTCACTAGTAGGAGTGAGAAAAACATCACGGGGTGGTGCGCATTGTATCGGTGTGTGTTACATTACATTCACTAGTAGGAGTGAGAAAATCATCACGGGGTGGTGCGCATTGTATGGGTGTGTGTTACATTAGATTCACTAGTAGGAGTGAGAAAAACATCACGGGGTGGTGCGCATTGTATGGGTGTGTGTTACATTACATTCACTAATAGGAGTGAGAAAAACATCACGGGGTGGTGCGCATTGTATGGGTGTGTGTTACATTACATTCTCTAGTAGGAGTGAGAAAAACATCACGGGGTGGTGCGCATTGTATGGGTGTGTGTTACATTGGATTCACTAGTAGCAGTGAGAAAAACATCACGGGGTGGTGCGCATTGTATGGGTGTGTGTTACATTAGATTCACTAGTAGCAGTGAGAAAAACATCACGGGGTGGTGCGCATTGTATGGGTGTGTGTTACATTACATTCACTAGTAGGAGTGAGAAAAACATCACGGGGTGGTGCGCATTGTATGGGTGTGTGTTACATTACATTCACTAGTAGGAGTGAGAAAAACATCACGGGGTGGTGCGCATTGTATGGGTGTGTGTTACATTACATTCACTAGTAGGAGTGAGAAAAACATCACGGGGTGGTGCGCATTGTATGGGTGTTTGTTACATTACATTCACTAGTAGCAGTGAGAAAAACATCACGGGGTGGTTCGCATTGTATGGGTGTGTGTTACATTACATTCACTAGTAGCAGTGACAAAAACATCACGGGGTGGTGCGCATTGTATGGGTGTGTGTTACAATACATTCACTAGTAGCAGTGAGATAAACATCACGGGGTGGTGCGCATTGTATGGGTGTGTGTTACAATACATTCACTAGTAGGAGTGAGAAAAACATCACGGGGTGGTGCGCATTGTATGGGTGTGTGTTACATTACATTCACTAGTAGGAGTGAGAAAAACATCACGGGGTGGTGCGCATTGTATGGGTGTGTGTTACATTACATTCACTAGTAGGAGTGAGAAAAACATCACGGGGTGGTGCGCATTGTATGGGTGTGTGTTACATTACATTCACTAGTAGCAGTGAGAAAAACATCACGGGGTGGTGCGCGTTGTATGGGTGTGTGTTACATTAGATTCACTAGTAGCAGTGAGAAAAACATCACGGGGTGGTGGGCGTTGTATGGGTGTGTGTTACATTAGATTCACTAGTAGCAGTGAGAAAAACATCACGGGGTGGTGCGCATTGTATGGGTGTGTGTTACATTAGATTCACTAGTAGCAGTGAGAAAAACATCACGGGGTGGTGCGCATTGTATGGGTGTGTGTTACATTAGATTCACTAGTAGCAGGGAGAAAAACATCACGGGGTGGTGCGCATTGTATGGGTGTGTGTTACATTACATTCACTAGTAGGAGTGAGATAAACATCACGGGGTGGTGCGCATTGTATGGGTGTGTGTTACATAACATTCACTAGTAGGAGTGAGAAAAGCATCACGGGGTGGTGCGCATTGTATGGGTGTGTGTTACATTACATTCACTAGTAGGAGTGAGAAAAACATCATGGGGTGGTGCTCATTGTATGAGTGTGTTACATTACATTCACTACTAGGAGTGAGAAAAACATCACGGGGCGGTGCGCATTGTATGGGTGTGTGTTACATTAGATTCACTAGTAGGAGTGAGAAAAACATCACGGTGTGGTGCGCATTGTATGGGTGTGTGTTACATTACATTCACTAATAGGAGTGAGAAAAACATCACGGGGTGGTGCGCATTGTATGGGTGTGTGTTACATTACATTCTCTAGTAGGAGTGAGAAAAACATCACGGGGTGGTGCGCATTGTATGGGTGTGTGTTACATTGGATTCACTAGTAGCAGTGAGAAAAACATCACGGGGTGGTGCGCAATGTATGGGTGTGTGTTACATTAGATTCACTAGTAGCAGTGAGAAAAACATCACGGGGTGGTGCGCATTGTATGGGTGTGTGTTACATTACATTCACTAGTAGGAGTGAGAAAAACATCACGGGGTGGTGCGCATTGTATGGGTGTGTGTTACATTACATTCACTAGTAGGAGTGAGAAAAACATCACGGGGTGGTGCGCATTGTATGGGTGTGTGTTACATTACATTCCCTAGTAGGAGTGAGAAAAACATCACGGCGTGGTGCGCATTGTATGGGTGTGTGTTACATTACATTCACTATTAGGAGTGAGAAAAACATCACGGGGTGGTGCGCATTGTATGGGTGTGTGTTACATTACATTCACTAGTAGGAGTGAGAAAAACATCACGGGGTGGTGCGCATTGTATGGGTGTGTGTTACATTACATTCACTAGTAGGAGTGAGAAAAACATCACGGGGTGGTGCGCATTGTATGGGTGTGTGTTACATTGGATTCACTAGTAGCAGTGAGAAAAACATCACGGGGTGGTGCGCATTGTATGGGTGTGTGTTACATTAGATTCACTAGTAGCAGTGAGAAAAACATCACGGGGTGGTGCGCATTGTATGGGTGTGTGTTACATTACATTCACTAGTAGGAGTGAGAAAAACATCACGGGGTGGTGCGCATTGTATGGGTGTGTGTTACATTACATTCACTAGTAGGAGTGAGAAAAACATCACGGGGTGGTGCGCATTGTATGGGTGTGTGTTACATTACATTCCCTAGTAGGAGTGAGAAAAACATCACGGCGTGGTGCGCATTGTATGGGTGTGTGTTACATTACATTCACTATTAGGAGTGAGAAAAACATCACGGGGTGGTGCGCATTGTATGGGTGTGTGTTACATTACATTCACTAGTAGGAGTGAGAAAAACATCACGGGGTGGTGCTCATTGTATGAGTGTGTTACATTACATTCACTACTAGGAGTGAGAAAAACATCACGGGGCGGTGCGCATTGTATGGGTTTGTATTACATTAGATTCACTAGTAGGAGTGAGAAAAACATCACGGGGCGGTGCGCATTGTATGGGTGTGTGTTACATTACATTCACTAGTAGGAGTGAGAAAATCATCACGGGGCGGTGCGCATTGTATGGTTGTGTGTTACATTAGATTCACTAGTAGGAGTGAGAAAAACATCACGGGGTGGTGCGCATTGTATGGGTGTGTGTTACATTACATTCACTAGTAGGAGTGAGAAAAACATCACGGGGTGGTGCCCATTGTATGGGTGTGTGTTACATTACATTCAATAGTAGGAGTGAGAAAAACATCACGGGGTGGTGCGCATTGTATGGGTGTGTGTTACATCACATTCACTAGTAGCAGTGAGAAAAACATCACGGGGCGGTGCGCATTGTATGGGTGTGTGTTACATCAGATTCACTAGTAGGAGTGAGAAAAACATCACGGGGCGGTGCGCATTGTATGGGTGTGTGTTACATTAGATTCACTAGTAGGAGTGAGAAAAACATCACGGGGTGGTGCGCATTGTATGGGTGTGTGTTACATTAGATTCACTAGTAGGAGTGAGAAAAACATCACGGGGCGGTGCGCAATGTATGGGTGTGTGTTACATTAGATTCTCTAGTAGGAGTGAGAAAAACATGACGGGGTGGTGCGCATTGTATGGGTGTGTGTTACATTAGATTCACTAGTAGGAGTGAGAAAAACATCACGGGGTGGGGCGCATTGTACGGGTGTGTGTTACATTAGATTCACTAGTAGGAGTGAGAAAAACATCACGGGGTGGTGCGCATTGTATGGGTGTGTGTTACATTAGATTCACTAGTAGGAGTGAGAAAAACATCACGGGGTGGTGCGCATTGTATGGGTGTGTGTTACATTAGATTCACTAGTAGCAGTGAGAAAAACATCACGGGGTTGTGCGCATTGTATGGGTGTGTGTTACATTAGATTCACTAGTAGCAGTGAGAAAAACATCACGGGGTGGTGCGCATTGTATGGGTGTGTGTTACATTACATTCACTAGTAGGCGTGAGAAAAACATCACGGGGTGGTGCGCATTGTATGGGTGTGTGTTACATTAGATTCACTAGTGGCAGTGAGAAAAACATCACGGGGTGGTGCGCATTGTATGGGTGTGTGTTACATTAGATTCACTAGTATCAGTAAGAAAAACATCACGGGGTGGTGCGCATTGTATGGGTGTGTGTTACATTAGATTCACTAGTAGCAGTGAGAAAAACATCACGGGGTGGTGCGCAATGTATGGGTGTGTGTTACATTAGATTCACTAGTGGCAGTGAGAGAAACATCACGGGATGGTGCGCATTGTATGGGTGTGTGTTACATTACATTCACTAGTGGCAGTGAGAAAAACATCACTGGGTGGTGCGCATTGCATGGGTGTGTGTTACATTAGATTCACTAGTAGCAGTGAGAAAACCATCACGGCGTGGTGCGCATTGTATGGGTGTGTGTTACATTAGATTCACTAGTATCAGTGAGAAAAACATCACGGGGTGGTGTGCATTGTATGGGTGTGTGTTACCTTACATTCACTAGTACGAATGAGAAAAACATCACGGGGTGGTGCGCATTGTATGGGTGTGTGTTACATTAGATTCACTAGTAGCAGTGAGAAAAACATCACGGGGTGGTGCGCATTGTATGGGTGTGTGTTACATTAGATTCACTAGTAGCAGTGAGAAAAACATCACGGGGTGGTGCGCATTGTATGGGTGTGTGTTACCTTACATTCACTAGTACGAGTGAGAAAAACATCACGGGGTGGTTCGCATTGTATGGGTGTGTGTTACATTAGATTCACTAGTAGGAGTGAGAAAAACATCACGGGGTGGTGCGCATTGTATGGGTTTGTGTTACATTAGATTCACTAGTAGGAGTGAGATAAACATCACGGGGTGGTGCGCATTGTATGGGTGTGTGTTACAATACATTCACTAGTAGGAGTGAGAAAAACATCACGGGGTGGTGCGCATTGTATGGGTGTGTGTTACATTACATTCACTAGTAGGAGTGAGAAAAACATCACGGGGTGGTGCGCATTGTATGGGTGTGTGTTACATTACATTCACTAGTAGGAGTGAGAAAAACATCACGAGGTGGTGCGCATTGTATGGGTGTGTGTTACATTACATTCACTAGTAGCAGTGAGAAAAACATCACGGGGTGGTGCGCATTGTATGGGTGTGTGTTACATTAGATTCACTAGTAGCAGTGAGAAAAACATCACGGGGTGGTGCGCGTTGTATGGGTGTGTGTTACATTAGATTCACTAGTAGCAGTGAGAAAAACATCACGGGGTGGTGCGCATTGTATGGGTGTGTGTTACATTAGATTCACTAGTAGCAGTGAGAAAAACATCACGTGGTGGTGCGCATTGTATGGGTGTGTGTTACATTAGATTCACTAGTAGCAGGGAGAAAAACATCACGGGGTGGTGCGCATTGTATGGGTGTGTGTTACATTACATTCACTAGTAGGAGTGAGATAAACATCACGGGGTGGTGCGCATTGTATGGGTGTGTGTTACATAACATTCACTAGTACGAGTGAGAAAAGCATCACGGGGTGCTGCGCATTGTATGGGTGTGTGTTACATTACATTCACTAGTAGGAGTGAGAAAAACATCATGGGGTGGTGCTCATTGTATGAGTGTGTGTTACATTACATTCACTAGTAGGAGTGAGAAAAACATCACGGGGTGGTGCGCATTGTATGGGTGTGTGTTACATTACATTCTCTAGTAGGAGTGAGAAAAACATCACGGGGTGGTGCGCATTGTATGGGTGTGTGTTACATTGGATTCACTAGTAGCAGTGAGAAAAACATCACGGGGCGGTGCGCATTGTATGGGTGTGTGTTACATTAGATTCACTAGTAGCAGTGAGAAAAACATCACGGGGTGGTGCGCATTGTATGGGTGTGTGTTACATTACATTCACTAGTAGGAGTGAGAAAAACATCACGGGGTGGTGCGCATTGTATGGGTGTGTGTTACATCACATTCACTAGTAGGAGTGAGAAAAACATCACGGGGCGGTGCGCATTGTATGGGTGTGTGTTACATTAGATTCACTAGTAGGAGTGAGAAAAACATCACGGGGTGGTGCGCATTGTATGGGTGTGTGTTACATTAGATTCACTAGTAGGAGTGAGAAAAACATTACGGGGCGGTGCGCAATGTATGGGTGTGTGTTACATTAGATTCTCTAGTAGGAGTGAGAAAAACATGACGGGGTGGTGCGCATTGTATGGGTGTGTGTTACATTAGATTCACTAGTAGGAGTGAGAAAAACATCACGGGGTGGGGCGCATTGTATGGGTGTGTGTTACATTAGATTCACTAGTAGGAGTGAGAAAAACATCACGGGGTGGTGCGCATTTTATGGGTGTGTGTTACATTAGATTCACTAGTAGGAGTGAGAAAAACATCACGGGGTGGTGCGCATTGTATGGGTGTGTGTTACATTAGATTCACTAGTAGCAGTGAGAAAAACATCACGGGGTTGTGCGCATTGTATGGGTGTGTGTTACATTAGATTCACTAGTAGCAGTGAGAAAAACATCACGGGGTGGTGCGCAATGTATGGGTGTGTGTTACATTAGATTCACTAGTGGCAGTGAGAAAAACATCACGGGATGGTGCGCATTGTATGGGTGTGTGTTACATTACATTCACTAGTGGCAGTGAGAAAAACATCACTGGGTGGTGCGCATTGCATGGGTGTGTGTTACATTAGATTCACTAGTAGCAGTGAGAAAAACATCACGGGGTGGTGCGCATTGTATGGGTGTGTGTTACATTAGATTCACTAGTATCAGTGAGAAAAACATCACGGGGTGGTGTGCATTGTATGGGTGTGTGTTACCTTACATTCACTAGTACGAGTGAGAAAAACATCACGGGGTGGTGCGCATTGTATGGGTGTGTGTTACATTACATTCACTAGTAGGAGTGAGAAAAACATCACGGGGTGGTGCTCATTGTAAGAGTGTGTTACATTACATTCACTACTAGGAGTCAGAAAAACATCACGGGGCAGTGCGCATTGTATGGGTGTGTTTTACATTAGATTCACTAGTAGGAGTGAGAAAAACATCACGGGGTGGTGCGCATTGTATCGGTGTGTGTTACATTACATTCACTAGTAGGAGTGAGAAAATCATCACGGGGTGGTGCGCATTGTATGGGTGTGTGTTACATTAGATTCACTAGTAGGAGTGAGAAAAACATCACGGGGTAGTGCGCATTGTATGGGTGTGTGTTACATTAGATTCACTAGTAGCAGTGAGAAAAACATCACGGGGTGGTGCGCATTGTATGGGTGTGTGTTACATTACATTCACTAATAGGAGTGAGAAAAACATCACGGGGTGGTGCGCATTGTATGGGTGTGTGTTACATTACATTCTCTAGTAGGAGTGAGAAAAACATCACGGGGTGGTGCGCATTGTATGGGTGTGTGTTACATTAGATTCACTAGTAGCAGTGAGAAAAACATCACGGCGTGGTGCGCATTGTATGGGTGTGTGTTACATTACATTCACTATTAGGAGTGACAAAAACATCACGGGGTGGTGCGCATTGTATGGGTGTGTGTTACATTAGATTCACTAGTAGGAGTGAGAAAAACATCACGGGGTGGTGCGCATTGTACGGGTGTGTGTTACATTAGATTCACTAGTAGGAGTGAGAAAAACATCACGGGGTGGTGCGCATTGTATGGGTGTGTGTTACATTACATTCACTAGTAGGAGTGAGAAAAACATCACGGGGTGGTGCGCATTGTATGGGTGTGTGTTACATTACATTCACTAGTAGCAGTGAGAAAAACATCACGGGGTGGTGCGCATTGTATGGCTGTGTGTTACATTACATTCACTAGTAGGAGTGAGAAAAACATCACGGGGTGGTGCGCATTGTATGGGTGTGTGTTACATTACATTCACTAGTAGGAGTGAGAAAAACATCACCGGGTGGTGCGCATTGTATGGGTGTGTGTTACATTACATTCACTAGTAGGAGTGAGAAAAACATCACGGGGTGGTGCGCATTGTATGAGTGTGTTACATTACATTCACTACTAGGAGTGAGAAAAACATCACGGGGCGGTGCTCATTGTATGGGTGTGTGTTACATTACATTCACTAGTAGCAGTGAGAAAAACATCACGGGGTGGTGCGCATTGTATGGGTGTGTGTTACATTACATTCACTAGTAGGAGTGAGAAAATGATCACGGGGTGGTGCGCATTGTATGGGTGTGTGTTACATTACATTCACTAGAAGGAGTGAGAAAAACATCACGGGGTGGTGCGCATTGTATGGGTGTGTGTTACATTACATTCACTAGTAGGAGTGAGAAAAACATCTCGGGGTGGTGCGCATTGTATGGGTGTGTGATACATTACATTCTCTAGTAGGAGTGAGAAAAACATCACGGGGTGGTGCGCATTTTATGGTTGTGTGTTACATGAGATTCACTAGTAGGAGTGAGAAAAACATCACGGGGTGGTGCGCATTGTATGGGTGTGTGTTACATTAGATTCACTAGTAGGAGTGAGAAAAACATCACGGGGTGGTGCGCATTGTATGGGTGTGTGTTACATTACATTCACTAGTAGGAGTGAGAAAATCATCACGGGGTGGTGCGCATTGTATGGGTGTGTGTTACATAACATTCACTAGTAGGAATGAGAAAAGCATCACGGGGTGGTGCGCATTGTATGGGTGTGTGTTACATTACATTCACTAGTAGGAGTGAGAAAAACATCATGGGGTGGTGCTCATTGTATGAGTGTGTTACATTACATTCACTACGAGGAGTGAGAAAAACATCACGGGGCGGTGCGCATTGTATGGGTGTGTTTTACATTACATTCACTAGTAGGAGTGAGAAAAACATCACGGGGTGGTGCGCATTGTATCGGTGTGTGTTACATTACATTCACTAGTAGGAGTGAGAAAATCATCACGGGGTGGTGCGCATTGTATGGGTGTGTGTTACATTAGATTCACTAGTAGGAGTGAGAAAAACATCACGGGGTGGTGCGCATTGTATGGGTGTGTGTTACATTACATTCACTAATAGGAGTGAGAAAAACATCACGGGGTGGTGCGCATTGTATGGGTGTGTGTTACATTACATTCTCTAGTAGGAGTGAGAAAAACATCACGGGGTGGTGCGCATTGTATGGGTGTGTGTTACATTGGATTCACTAGTAGCAGTGAGAAAAACATCACGGGGTGGTGCGCATTGTATGGGTGTGTGTTACATTAGATTCACTAGTAGCAGTGAGAAAAACATCACGGGGTGGTGCGCATTGTATGGGTGTGTGTTACATTACATTCACTAGTAGGAGTGAGAAAAACATCACGGGGTGGTGCGCATTGTATGGGTGTGTGTTACATTACATTCACTAGTAGGAGTGAGAAAAACATCACGGGGTGGTGCGCATTGTATGGGTGTGTGTTACATTACATTCACTAGTAGGAGTGAGAAAAACATCACGGGGTGGTGCGCATTGTATGGGTGTTTGTTACATTACATTCACTAGTAGCAGTGAGAAAAACATCACGGGGTGGTTCGCATTGTATGGGTGTGTGTTACATTACATTCACTAGTAGCAGTGACAAAAACATCACGGGGTGGTGCGCATTGTATGGGTGTGTGTTACAATACATTCACTAGTAGCAGTGAGATAAACATCACGGGGTGGTGCGCATTGTATGGGTGTGTGTTACAATACATTCACTAGTAGGAGTGAGAAAAACATCACGGGGTGGTGCGCATTGTATGGGTGTGTGTTACATTACATTCACTAGTAGGAGTGAGAAAAACATCACGGGGTGGTGCGCATTGTATGGGTGTGTGTTACATTACATTCACTAGTAGGAGTGAGAAAAACTTCACGGGGTGGTGCGCATTGTATGGGTGTGTGTTACATTACATTCACTAGTAGCAGTGAGAAAAACATCACGGGGTGGTGCGCGTTGTATGGGTGTGTGTTACATTAGTTTCACTAGTAGCAGTGAGAAAAACATCACGGGGTGGTGGGCGTTGTATGGGTGTGTGTTACATTAGATTCACTAGTAGCAGTGAGAAAAACATCACGGGGTGGTGCGCATTGTATGGGTGTGTGTTACATTAGATTCACTAGTAGCAGTGAGAAAAACATCACGGGGTGGTGCGCATTGTATGGGTGTGTGTTACATTAGATTCACTAGTAGCAGGGAGAAAAACATCACGGGGTGGTGCGCATTGTATGGGTGTGTGTTACATTACATTCACTAGTAGGAGTGAGATAAACATCACGGGGTGGTGCGCATTGTATGGGTGTGTGTTACATAACATTCACTAGTAGGAGTGAGAAAAGCATCACGGGGTGGTGCGCATTGTATGGGTGTGTGTTACATTACATTCACTAGTAGGAGTGAGAAAAACATCATGGGGTGGTGCTCATTGTATGAGTGTGTTACATTACATTCACTACTAGGAGTGAGAAAAACATCACGGGGCGGTGCGCATTGTATGGGTGTGTGTTACATTAGATTCACTAGTAGGAGTGAGAAAAACATCACGGTGTGGTGCGCATTGTATGGGTGTGTGTTACATTACATTCACTAATAGGAGTGAGAAAAACATCACGGGGTGGTGCGCATTGTATGGGTGTGTGTTACATTACATTCTCTAGTAGGAGTGAGAAAAACATCACGGGGTGGTGCGCATTGTATGGGTGTGTGTTACATTGGATTCACTAGTAGCAGTGAGAAAAACATCACGGGGTGGTGCGCGTTGTATGGGTGTGTGTTACATTAGATTCACTAGTAGCAGTGAGAAAAACATCACGGGGTGGTGCGCATTGTATGGGTGTGTGTTACATTACATTCACTAGTAGGAGTGAGAAAAACATCACGGGGTGGTGCGCATTGTATGGGTGTGTGTTACATTACATTCACTAGTAGGAGTGAGAAAAACATCACGGGGTGGTGCGCATTGTATGGGTGTGTGTTACATTACATTCACTAGTAGGAGTGAGAAAAACATCACGGGGTGGTGCGCATTGTATGGGTGTTTGTTACATTACATTCACTAGTAGCAGTGAGAAAAACATCACGGGGTGGTTCGCATTGTATGGGTGTGTGTTACATTACATTCACTAGTAGCAGTGACAAAAACATCACGGGGTGGTGCGCATTGTATGGGTGTATGTTACAATACATTCACTAGTAGCAGTGAGATAAACATCACGGGGTGGTGCGCATTGTATGGGTGTGTGTTACAATACATTCACTAGTAGGAGTGAGAAAAACATCACGGGGTGGTGCGCATTGTATGGGTGTGTGTTACATTACATTCACTAGTAGGAGTGAGAAAAACATCACGGGGTGGTGCGCATTGTATGGGTGTGTGTTACATTACATTCACTAGTAGGAGTGAGAAAAACTTCACGGGGTGGTGCGCATTGTATGGGTGTGTGTTACATTACATTCACTAGTAGCAGTGAGAAAAACATCACGGGGTGGTGCGCGTTGTATGGGTGTGTGTTACATTAGTTTCACTAGTAGCAGTGAGAAAAACATCACGGGGTGGTGGGCGTTGTATGGGTGTGTGTTACATTAGATTCACTAGTAGCAGTGAGAAAAACATCACGGGGTGGTGCGCATTGTATGGGTGTGTGTTACATTAGATTCACTAGTAGCAGTGAGAAAAACATCACGGGGTGGTGCGCATTGTATGGGTGTGTGTTACATTAGATTCACTAGTAGCAGGGAGAAAAACATCACGGGGTGGTGCGCATTGTATGGGTGTGTGTTACATTACATTCACTAGTAGGAGTGAGATAAACATCACGGGGTGGTGCGCATTGTATGGGTGTGTGTTACATAACATTCACTAGTAGGAGTGAGAAAAGCATCACGGGGTGGTGCGCATTGTATGGGTGTGTGTTACATTACATTCACTAGTAGGAGTGAGAAAAACATCATGGGGTGGTGCTCATTGTATGAGTGTGTTACATTACATTCACTACTAGGAGTGAGAAAAACATCACGGGGCGGTGCGCATTGTATGGGTGTGTGTTACATTAGATTCACTAGTAGGAGTGAGAAAAACATCACGGTGTGGTGCGCATTGTATGGGTGTGTGTTACATTACATTCACTAATAGGAGTGAGAAAAACATCACGGGGTGGTGCGCATTGTATGGGTGTGTGTTACATTACATTCTCTAGTAGGAGTGAGAAAAACATCACGGGGTGGTGCGCATTGTATGGGTGTGTGTTACATTGGATTCACTAGTAGCAGTGAGAAAAACATCACGGGGTGGTGCGCATTGTATGGGTGTGTGTTACATTAGATTCACTAGTAGCAGTGAGAAAAACATCACGGGGTGGTGCGCATTGTATGGGTGTGTGTTACATTACATTCACTAGTAGGAGTGAGAAAAACATCACGGGGTGGTGCGCATTGTATGGGTGTGTGTTACATTACATTCACTAGTAGGAGTGAGAAAAACATCACGGGGTGGTGCGCATTGTATGGGTGTGTGTTACATTACATTCCCTAGTAGGAGTGAGAAAAACATCACGGCGTGGTGCGCATTGTATGGGTGTGTGTTACATTACATTCACTATTAGGAGTGAGAAAAACATCACGGGGTGGTGCGCATTGTATGGGTGTGTGTTACATTACATTCACTAGTAGGAGTGAGAAAAACATCACGGGGTGGTGCGCATTGTATGGGTGTGTGTTACATTACATTCACTAGTAGGAGTGAGAAAAACATCACGGGGTGGTGCGCATTGTATGGGTGTGTGTTACATTGGATTCACTAGTAGCAGTGAGAAAAACATCACGGGGTGGTGCGCATTGTATGGGTGTGTGTTACATTAGATTCACTAGTAGCAGTGAGAAAAACATCACGGGGTGGTGCGCATTGTATGGGTGTGTGTTACATTACATTCACTAGTAGGAGTGAGAAAAACATCACGGGGTGGTGCGCATTGTATGGGTGTGTGTTACATTACATTCACTAGTAGGAGTGAGAAAAACATCACGGGGTGGTGCGCATTGTATGGGTGTGTGTTACATTACATTCCCTAGTAGGAGTGAGAAAAACATCACGGCGTGGTGCGCATTGTATGGGTGTGTGTTACATTACATTCACTATTAGGAGTGAGAAAAACATCACGGGGTGGTGCGCATTGTATGGGTGTGTGTTACATTACATTCACTAGTAGGAGTGAGAAAAACATCACGGGGTGGTGCTCATTGTATGAGTGTGTTACATTACATTCACTACTAGGAGTGAGAAAAACATCACGGGGCGGTGCGCATTGTATGGGTTTGTATTACATTAGATTCACTAGTAGGAGTGAGAAAAACATCACGGGGCGGTGCGCATTGTATGGGTGTGTGTTACATTACATTCACTAGTAGGAGTGAGAAAATCATCACGGGGCGGTGCGCATTGTATGGTTGTGTGTTACATTAGATTCACTAGTAGGAGTGAGAAAAACATCACGGGGTGGTGCGCATTGTATGGGTGTGTGTTACATTACATTCACTAGTAGGAGTGAGAAAAACATCACGGGGTGGTGCGCATTGTATGGGTGTGTGTTACATTACATTCACTAGTAGGAGTGAGAAAAACATCACGGGGTGGTGCGCATTGTATGGGTGTGTGTTACATTACATTCACTAGTAGCAGTGAGAAAAACATCACGGGGTGGTGCGCATTGTATGGGTGTGTGTTACACTACATTCACTAGTAGCAGTGAGAAAAACATCACGGGGTGGTGCGCATTGTATCGGTGTGTGTTACATTAGATTCACTAGTATCAGTGTGAAAAACATCACGGGGTGGTGCGCATTGTATGGGTGTGTGTTACATTAGATTCACTAGTAGCAGTGAGAAAAACATCACGGGGTGGTGCGCATTGTATGGGTGTGTGTTACATCAGATTCACTAGTAGCAGTGAGAAAAACATCACGGGGTGGTGCGCATTGTATGGGTGTGTGTTACATTAGATTCACTAGTAGCAGTGAGAAAAACATCACGGGGTGGTGCGCATTGTATGGGTGTGTGTTACATTACATTCACTAGTACGAGTGAGAAAAACATCACGGGGTGGTGCGCATTGTATGGGTGTGTGTTACATTAGATTCACTAGTAGCAGTGAGAAAAACATCACGGGGTGGTGCGCATTGTATGGGTGTGTGTTACATTAGATTCACTAGTAGGAGTGAGATAAACATCACGGGGTGGTGCGCATTGTATGGGTGTGTGTTACAATACATTCACTAGTAGGAGTGAGAAAAACATCACGGGGTGGTGCGCATTGTATGGGTGTGTGTTACATTACATTCACTAGTAGGAGTGAGAAAAACATCACGGGGTGGTGCCCATTGTATGGGTGTGTGTTACATTACATTCAATAGTAGGAGTGAGAAAAACATCACGGGGTGGTGCGCATTGTATGGGTGTGTGTTACATCACATTCACTAGTAGCAGTGAGAAAAACATCACGGGGCGGTGCGCATTGTATGGGTGTGTGTTACATCAGATTCACTAGTAGGAGTGAGAAAAACATCACGGGGCGGTGCGCATTGTATGGGTGTGTGTTACATTAGATTCACTAGTAGGAGTGAGAAAAACATCACGGGGTGGTGCGCATTGTATGGGTGTGTGTTACATTAGATTCACTAGTAGGAGTGAGAAAAACATCACGGGGCGGTGCGCAATGTATGGGTGTGTGTTACATTAGATTCTCTAGTAGGAGTGAGAAAAACATGACGGGGTGGTGCGCATTGTATGGGTGTGTGTTACATTAGATTCACTAGTAGGAGTGAGAAAAACATCACGGGGTGGGGCGCATTGTACGGGTGTGTGTTACATTAGATTCACTAGTAGGAGTGAGAAAAACATCACGGGGTGGTGCGCATTGTATGGGTGTGTGTTACATTAGATTCACTAGTAGGAGTGAGAAAAACATCACGGGGTGGTGCGCATTGTATGGGTGTGTGTTACATTAGATTCACTAGTAGCAGTGAGAAAAACATCACGGGGTTGTGCGCATTGTATGGGTGTGTGTTACATTAGATTCACTAGTAGCAGTGAGAAAAACATCACGGGGTGGTGCGCATTGTATGGGTGTGTGTTACATTACATTCACTAGTAGGCGTGAGAAAAACATCACGGGGTGGTGCGCATTGTATGGGTGTGTGTTACATTAGATTCACTAGTGGCAGTGAGAAAAACATCACGGGGTGGTGCGCATTGTATGGGTGTGTGTTACATTAGATTCACTAGTATCAGTAAGAAAAACATCACGGGGTGGTGCGCATTGTATGGGTCTGTGTTACATTAGATTCACTAGTAGCAGTGAGAAAAACATCACGGGGTGGTGCGCAATGTATGGGTGTGTGTTACATTAGATTCACTAGTGGCAGTGAGAGAAACATCACGGGATGGTGCGCATTGTATGGGTGTGTGTTACATTACATTCACTAGTGGCAGTGAGAAAAACATCACTGGGTGGTGCGCATTGCATGGGTGTGTGTTACATTAGATTCACTAGTAGCAGTGAGAAAACCATCACGGCGTGGTGCGCATTGTATGGGTGTGTGTTACATTAGATTCACTAGTATCAGTGAGAAAAACATCACGGGGTGGTGTGCATTGTATGGGTGTGTGTTACCTTACATTCACTAGTACGAATGAGAAAAACATCACGGGGTGGTGCGCATTGTATGGGTGTGTGTTACATTAGATTCACTAGTAGCAGTGAGAAAAACATCACGGGGTGGTGCGCATTGTATGGGTGTGTGTTACATTAGATTCACTAGTAGCAGTGAGAAAAACATCACGGGGTGGTGCGCATTGTATGGGTGTGTGTTACCTTACATTCACTAGTACGAGTGAGAAAAACATCACGGGGTGGTTCGCATTGTATGGGTGTGTGTTACATTAGATTCACTAGTAGGAGTGAGAAAAACATCACGGGGTGGTGCGCATTGTATGGGTTTGTGTTACATTAGATTCACTAGTAGGAGTGAGATAAACATCACGGGGTGGTGCGCATTGTATGGGTGTGTGTTACAATACATTCACTAGTAGGAGTGAGAAAAACATCACGGGGTGGTGCGCATTGTATGGGTGTGTGTTACATTACATTCACTAGTAGGAGTGAGAAAAACATCACGGGGTGGTGCGCATTGTATGGGTGTGTGTTACATTACATTCACTAGTAGGAGTGAGAAAAACATCACGAGGTGGTGCGCATTGTATGGGTGTGTGTTACATTAGATTCACTAGTAGCAGTGAGAAAAACATCACGGGGTGGTGCGCATTGTATGGGTGTGTGTTACATTAGATTCACTAGTAGCAGTGAGAAAAACATCACGTGGTGGTGCGCATTGTATGGGTGTGTGTTACATTAGATTCACTAGTAGCAGGGAGAAAAACATCACGGGGTGGTGCGCATTGTATGGGTGTGTGTTACATTACATTCACTAGTAGGAGTGAGATAAACATCACGGGGTGGTGCGCATTGTATGGGTGTGTGTTACATAACATTCACTAGTAGGAGTGAGAAAAGCATCACGGGGTGCTGCGCATTGTATGGGTGTGTGTTACATTACATTCACTAGTAGGAGTGAGAAAAACATCATGGGGTGGTGCTCATTGTATGAGTGTGTTACATTACATTCACTACTAGGAGTGAGAAAAACATCACGGGGCGGTGCGCATTGTATGGGTGTGTGTTACATTAGATTCACTAGTAGGAGTGAGAAAAACATCACGGTGTGGTGCTCATTGTATGGGTGTGTGTTACATTACATTCACTAATAGGAGTGAGAAAAACATCACGGGGTGGTGCGCATTGTATGGGTGTGTGTTACATTACATTCTCTAGTAGGAGTGAGAAAAACATCACGGGGTGGTGCGCATTGTATGGGTGTGTGTTACATTGGATTCACTAGTAGCAGTGAAAAAAACATCACGGGGCGGTGCGCATTGTATGGGTGTGTGTTACATTAGATTCACTAGTAGCAGTGAGAAAAACATCACGGGGTGGTGCGCATTGTATGGGTGTGTGTTACATTACATTCACTAGTAGGAGTGAGAAAAACATCACGGGGTGGTGCGCATTGTATGGGTGTGTGTTACATTACATTCACTAGTAGGAGTGAGAAAAACATCACGGGGTGGTGCGCATTGTATGGGTGTGTGTTAGATTACATTCCCTAGTAGGAGTGAGAAAAACATCACGGCGTGGTGCGCATTGTATGGGTGTGTGTTACATTACATTCACTATTAGGAGTGAGAAAAACATCACGGGGTGGTGCGCATTGTATGGGTGTGTGTTACATTACATTCACTAGTAGGAGTGAGAAAAACATCACGGGGTGGTGCTCATTGTATGAGTGTGTTACATTACATTCACTACTAGGAGTGAGAAAAACATCACGGGGCGGTGCGCATTGTATGGGTTTGTATTACATTAGATTCACTAGTAGGAGTGAGAAAAACATCACGGGGCGGTGCGCATTGTATGGGTGTGTGTTACATTACATTCACTAGTAGGAGTGAGAAAATCATCACGGGGCGGTGCGCATTGCATGGTTGTGTGTTACATTAGATTCACTAGTAGGAGTGAGAAAAACATCACGGGGTGGTGCGCATTGTATGGGTGTGTGTTACATTAGATTCACTAGTAGCAGTGAGAAAAACATCACGGGGTGGTGCGCATTGTATGGGTGTGTGTTACATTAGATTCACTAGTAGCAGTGAGAAAAACATCATGGGGTGGTGCGCAATGTATGGGTGTGTGTTACATTAGATTCACTAGTTTCAGTGAGAAAAACATCACGGGGTGGTGCGCATTGTATGGGTGTGTGTTACATTACATTCACTAGTGGCAGTGAGAAAAACATCACGGGGTGGTGTGCATTGCATGGGTGTGTGTTACATTACATTCACTAGTGGGAGTGAGAAAAACATCACGGGGTGGTGCGCATTGCATGGGTGTGTGTTACATTAGATTCACTAGTGGGAGTCTGAAAAACATCACGGGGTGGTGCGCATTGCATGGGTGTGTGTTACATTAGATTCACTAGTGGGAGTGAGAAAAACATCACGGGGTGGTGCGCATTGTATGGGTGTGTGTTACATTACATTCACTAGTAGGAGTGAGAAAAACATCACGGGGTGGTGCGCATTGTATGGGTGTGTGTTACATTACATTCACTAGTAGCAGTGAGAAAAACATCACGGGGTGGTGCGCATTGTATGGGTGTGTGTTACATTAGATTCACTAGTACCACTGAGAAAAACATCACGGGGTGGTGCGCATTGTATGGGTGTGTGTTACATTACATTCACTATTAGGAGTGAGAAAAACATCACGGGGTGGTGCGCATTGTATGGGTGTGTGTTACATTAGATTCACTAGTAGGAGTGAGAAAAACATCACGGGGTGGTGCGCATTGTATGGGTGTGTGTTACATTAGATTCACTAGTAGGAGTGAGAAAAACATCACGGGGTGGTGCGCATTGTATGGGTGTGTGTTACATTACATTCACTAGTAGGAGTGAGAAAAACATCACGGGGTGGTGCGCATTGTATGGGTGTGTGTTACATTACATTCACTAGTAGCAGTGAGAAAAACATCACGGGGTGGTGCGCATTGTATGGGTGTGTGTTACATTACATTCACTAGTAGGAGTGAGAAAAACATCACGGGGTGGTCCGCATTCTATGGGTGTGTGTTACATTACATTCACTATAGGAGTGAGAAAAACATCACGGGGTGGTGCGCATTGTATGGGTGTGTGTTACATTACATTCACTAGTAGGAGTGAGAAAAACATCACGGGGTGGTGCTCATTGTATGAGTGAGTTACATTACATTCACTACTAGGAGTCAGAAAAACATCACAGGGCAGTGCGCATTGTATGGGTGTGTTTTACATTAGATTCACTAGTAGGAGTGAGAAAAACATCACGGGGTGGTGCACATTGCATCGGTGTGTGTTACATTACATTCACTAGTAGGAGTGAGAAAATCATCACGGGGTGGTGCGCATTGTATGGGTGTGTGTTACATTAGATTCACTAGTAGGAGTGAGAAAAATATCACGGGGTAGTGCGCATTGTATGGGTGTGTGTTACATTAGATTCACTAGTAGCAGTGAGAAAAACATCACGGGGTGGTGCGCATTGTATGGGTGTGTGTTACATTACATTCACTAATAGGAGTGAGAAAAACATCACGGGGTGGTGCGCATTGTATGGGTGTGTGTTACATTACATTCTCTAGTAGGAGTGACAAAAACATCACGGGGTGGTGCGCATTGTATGGGTGTGTGTTACATTACATTCACTAGTAGCAGTGAGAAAAACATCACGGGGTGGTGCGCATTGTATGGGTGTGTGTTACATTAGATTCACTAGTAGCAGTGAGAAAAACATCACGGGGTGGTGCGCATTGTATGGGTGTGTGTTACATTACATTCACTAGTAGGAGTGAGAAAAACATCACGGGGTGGTGCGCATTGTATGGGTGTGTGTTACATTAGATTCACTAGTGGCAGTGAGAAAAACATCACGGGGTGGTGCGCATTGTATGGGTGTGTGTTACATTAGATTCACTAGTATCAGTGAGAAAAACATCACGGGGTGGTGCGCATTGTATGGGTGTGTGTTACATTAGATTCACTAGTAGCAGTGAGAAAAACATCACGGGGTGGTGCGCATTGTATGGGTGTGTGTTACATTAGATTCACTAGTGGCAGTGAGAAAAACATCACGGGATGGTGCGCATTGTATGGGTGTGTGTTACATTACATTCACTAGTGGCAGTGAGAAAAACATCACTGGGTGGTGCGCATTGCATGGGTGTGTGTTACATTAGATTCACTAGTAGCAGTGAGAAAAACATCACGGGGTGGTGCGCATTGTATGGGTGTGTGTTACATTAGATTCACTAGTATCAGTGAGAAAAACATCACGGGGTGGTGTGCATTGTATGGGTGTGTGTTACCTTACATTCACTAGTACGAGTGAGAAAAACATCACGGGGTGGTGCGCATTGTATGGGTGTGTGTTACATTAGATTCACTAGTAGCAGTGAGAAAAACATCACGGGGTGGTGCGCAATGTATGGGTGTGTGTTACATTAGATTCACTAGTTTCAGTGAGAAAAACATCACGGGGTGGTGCGCATTGTATGGGTGTGTGTTACATTACATTCACTAGTGGCAGTGAGAAAAACATCACGGGGTGGTGTACATTGCATGGGTGTTTACATTACATTCACTAGTGGGAGTGAGAAAAACATCACGGGGTGGTGCGCATTGCATGGGTGTGTGTTACATTTGATTCACTAGTGGGAGTGAGAAAAACATCACGGGGTGGTGCGCATTGCATGGGTGTGTGTTACATTAGATTCACTAGTGGGAGTGAGAAAAACATCACGGGGTGGTGCGCATTGTATGGGTGTGTGTTACATTACATTCACTAGTAGGAGTGAGAAAAACATCACGGGGTGGTGCGCATTGTATGGGTGTGTGTTACATTACATTCACTAGTAGCAGTGAGAAAAACATCACGGGGTGGTGCGCATTGTATGGGTGTGTGTTACATTAGATTCACTAGTACCACTGAGAAAAACATCACGGGGTGGTGCGCATTGTATGGGTGTGTGTTACATTACATTCACTATTAGGAGTGAGAAAAACATCACGGGGTGGTGCGCATTGTATGGGTGTGTGTTACATTAGATTCACTAGTAGGAGTGAGAAAAACATCACGGGGTGGTGCGCATTGTATGGGTGTGTGTTACATTAGATTCACTAGTAGGAGTGAGAAAAACATCACGGGGTGGTGCGCATTGTATGGGTGTGTGTTACATTACATTCACTAGTAGGAGTGAGAAAAACATCACGGGGTGGTGCGCATTGTATGGGTGTGTGTTACATTACATTCACTAGTAGCAGTGAGAAAAACATCACGGGGTGGTGCGCATTGTATGGGTGTGTGTTACATTACATTCACTAGTAGGAGTGAGAAAAACATCACGGGGTGGTGCGCATTGTATGGGTGTGTGTTACATTACATTCACTAGTAGGAGTGAGAAAAACATCACGGGGTGGTGCGCATTGTATGGGTGTGTGTTACATTACATTCACTAGTAGCAGTGAGAAAAACATCACGGGGTGGTGCGCATTGTATGGGTGTGTGTTACATTACATTCACTAGTAGGAGTGAGAAAAACATCACGGGGTGGTGCGCATTGTATGGGTGTGTGTTACATTACATTCACTAGTAGGAGTGAGAAAAACATCACGGGGTGGTGCGCATTGTATGGGTGTGTGTTACATTACATTCACTAGTAGGAGTGAGAAAAACATCACGGGGTGGTGCTCATTGTATGAGTGTGTTACATTACATTCACTACTAGGAGTCAGAAAAACATCACGGGGCAGTGCGCATTGTATGGGTGTGTTTTACATTAGATTCACTAGTAGGAGTGAGAAAAACATCACGGGGTGGTGCGCATTGTATCGGTGTGTGTTACATTACATTCACTAGTAGGAGTGAGAAAATCATCACGGGGTGGTGCGCATTGTATGGGTGTGTGTTACATTAGATTCACTAGTAGGAGTGAGAAAAACATCACGGGGTAGTGCGCATTGTATGGGTGTGTGTTACATTAGATTCACTAGTAGCAGTGAGAAAAACATCACGGGGTGGTGCGCATTGTATGGGTGTGTGTTACATTACATTCACTAATAGGAGTGAGAAAAACATCACGGGGTGGTGCGCATTGTATGGGTGTGTGTTACATTACATTCTCTAGTAGGAGTGAGAAAAACATCACGGGGTGGTGCGCATTGTATGGGTGTGTGTTACATTAGATTCACTAGTAGCAGTGAGAAAAACATCACGGGGTGGTGCGCATTGTATGGGTGTGTGTTACATTACATTTACTATTAGGAGTGACAAAAACATCACGGGGTGGTGCGCATTGTATGGGTGTGTGTTACATTAGATTCACTAGTAGGAGTGAGAAAAACATCACGGGGTGGTGCGCATTGTACGGGTGTGTGTTACATTAGATTCACTAGTAGGAGTGAGAAAAACATCACGGGGTGGTGCGCATTGTATGGGTGTGTGTTACATTACATTCACTAGTAGGAGTGAGAAAAACATCACGGGGTGGTGCGAATTGTATGGGTGTGTGTTACATTACATTCACTAGTAGCAGTGATAAAAACATCACGGGGTGGTGCGCATTGTATGGGTGTGTGTTACATTACATTCACTAGTAGGAGTGAGAAAAACAACACGGGGTGGTGCGCATTGTATGGGTGTGTGTTACATTACATTCACTAGTAGGAGTGAGAAAAACATCACCGGGTGGTGCGCATTGTATGGGTGTGTGTTACATTACATTCACTAGTAGGAGTGAGAAAAACATCACGGGGTGGTGCGCATTGTATGAGTGTGTTACATTACATTCACTAGTAGCAGTGAGAAAAACATCACGGGGTGGTGCGCATTGTATGGGTGTGTGTTACATTACATTCACTAGTAGGAGTGAGAAAAACATCACGGGGTGGTGCGCATTGTATGGGTGTGTGTTACATTACATTCACTAGTAGGAGTGAGAAAAACATCACGGGGTGGTGCGCATTGTATGGGTGTGTGTTACATTACATTCACTAGTAGGAGTGAGAAAAACATCACGGGGTGGTGCTCATTGTATGAGTGTGTTACATTACATTCACTACTAGGAGTCAGAAAAACATCATGGGGCAGTGCGCATTGTATGGGTGTGTTTTACATTAGATTCACTAGTAGGAGTGAGAAAAACATCACGGGGTGGTGCGCATTGTATCGGTGTGTGTTACATTACATTCACTAGTAGGAGTGAGAAAATCATCACGGGGTGGTGCGCATTGTATGGGTGTGTGTTACATTAGATTCACTAGTAGGAGTGAGAAAAACATCACGGGGTAGTGCGCATTGTATGGGTGTGTGTTACATTAGATTCACTAGTAGCAGTGAGAAAAACATCACGGGGTGGTGCGCATTGTATGGGTGTGTGTTACATTACATTCACTAATAGGAGTGAGAAAAACATCACGGGGTGGTGCGCATTGTATGGGTGTGTGTTACATTACATTCTCTAGTAGGAGTGAGAAAAACATCACGGGGTGGTGCGCATTGTATGGGTGTGTGTTACATTAGATTCACTAGTAGCAGTGAGAAAAACATCACGGGGTGGTGCGCATTGTATGGGTGTGTGTTACATTACATTTACTATTAGGAGTGACAAAAACATCACGGGGTGGTGCGCATTGTATGGGTGTGTGTTACATTAGATTCACTAGTAGGAGTGAGAAAAACATCACGGGGTGGTGCGCATTGTACGGGTGTGTGTTACATTAGATTCACTAGTAGGAGTGAGAAAAACATCACGGGGTGGTGCGCATTGTATGGGTGTGTGTTACATTACATTCACTAGTAGGAGTGAGAAAAACATCACGGGGTGGTGCGAATTGTATGGGTGTGTGTTACATTACATTCACTAGTAGCAGTGAGAAAAACATCACGGGGTGGTGCGCATTGTATGGGTGTGTGTTACATTACATTCACTAGTAGGAGTGAGAAAAACAACACGGGGTGGTGCGCATTGTATGGGTGTGTGTTACATTACATTCACTAGTAGGAGTGAGAAAAACATCACCGGGTGGTGCGCATTGTATGGGTGTGTGTTACATTACATTCACTAGTAGGAGTGAGAAAAACATCACGGGGTGGTGCGCATTGTATGAGTGTGTTACATTACATTCACTAGTAGGAGTGAGAAAAACATCACGGGGCGGTGCTCATTGTATGGGTGTGTGTTACATTACATTCACTAGTAGCAGTGAGAAAAACATCACGGGGTGGTGCGCATTGTATGGGTGTGTGTTACATTACATTCACTAGTAGGAGTGAGAAAATGATCACGGGGTGGTGCGCATTGTATGGGTGTGTGTTACATTACATTCACTAGTAGGAGTGAGAAAAACATCACGGGGTGGTGCGCATTGTATGGGTGTGTGTTACATTACATTCACTAGTAGGAGTGAGAAAAACATCACGGGGTGGTGCGCATTGTATGGGTGTGTGTTACATTACATTCTCTAGTAGGAGTGAGAAAAACATCACGGGGTGGTGCGCATTTTATAGTTGTGTGTTACATTAGATTCACTAGTAGGAGTGAGAAAAACATCAGGGGGTGGTGCGCATTGTATGGGTGTTTGTTACATTAGATTCACTAGTAGGAGTGAGAAAAACATCAGGGGGTGGTGCGCATTGTATGGGTGTGTGTTACATTACATTCACTAGTAGCAGTGAGAAAAACATCACGGGGTGGTGCGCATTGTATGGGTGTGTGTTACATTAGATTCACTAGTGGCAGTGAGAAAAACATCACGGGGTGGTGCGCATTGTATGGGTGTGTGTTACATTAGATTCACTAGTAGCAGTGAGAAAAACATCACGGGGTGGTGCGCATTGTATGGGTGTGTGTTACATTAGATTCACTAGTAGCAGTGAGAAAAACATCACGGGGTGGTGCGCAATGTATGGGTGTGTGTTACATTAGATTCACTAGTTTCAGTGAGAAAAACATCACGGGGTGGTGCGCATTGTATGGGTGTGTGTTACATTACATTCACTAGTGGCAGTGAGAAAAACATCACGGGGTGGTGTGCATTGCATGGGTGTGTGTTACATTACATTCACTAGTGGGAGTGAGAAAAACATCACGGGGTGGTGCGCATTGCATGGGTGTGTGTTACATTAGATTCACTAGTGGGAGTGAGAAAAACATCACGGGGTGGTGCGCATTGCATGGGTGTGTGTTACATTAGATTCACTAGTGGGAGTGAGAAAAACATCACGGGGTGGTGCGCATTGTATGGGTGTATGTTACATTACATTCACTAGTAGGAGTGAGAAAAACATCACGGGGTGGTGCGCATTGTATGGGTGTGTGTTACATTACATTCACTAGTAGCAGTGAGAAAAACATCACGGGGTGGTGCGCATTGTATGGGTGTGTGTTACATTAGATTCACTAGTACCACTGAGAAAAACATCACGGGGTGGTGCGCATTGTATGGGTGTGTGTTACATTACATTCACTATTAGGAGTGAGAAAAACATCACGGGGTGGTGCGCATTGTATGGGTGTGTGTTACATTACATTCACTAGTAGGAGTGAGAAAAACATCACGGGGTGGTGCGCATTGTATGGGTGTGTGTTACATTACATTCACTAGTAGCAGTGAGAAAAACATCACGGGGTGGTGCGCATTGTATGGGTGTGTGTTACATTACATTCACTAGTAGGAGTGAGAAAAACATCACGGGGTGGTGCGCATTGTATGGGTGTGTGTTACATTACATTCACTAGTAGGAGTGAGAAAAACATCACGGGGTGGTGCGCATTGTATGGGTGTGTGTTACATTACATTCACTAGTAGGAGTGAGAAAAACATCACGGGGTGGTGCTCATTGTATGAGTGTGTTACATTACATTCACTACTAGGAGTCAGAAAAACATCACGGGGCAGTGCGCATTTTATGGGTGTGTTTTACATTAGATTCACTAGTAGGAGTGAGAAAAACATCACGGGGTGGTGCGCATTGTATCGGTGTGTGTTACATTACATTCACTAGTAGGAGTGAGAAAATCATCACGGGGTGGTGCGCATTGTATGGGTGTGTGTTACATTAGATTCACTAGTAGGAGTGAGAAAAACATCATGGGGTAGTGCGCATTGTATGGGTGTGTGTTACATTAGATACACTAGTAGCAGTGAGAAAAACATCACGGGGTGGTGCGCATTGTATGGGTGTGTGTTACATTACATTCACTAATAGGAGTGAGAAAAACATCACGGGGTGGTGCGCATTGTATGGGTGTGTGTTACATTACATTCTCTAGTAGGAGTGAGAAAAACATCACGGGGTGGTGCGCATTGTATGGGTGTGTGTTACATTAGATTCACTAGTAGCAGTGAGAAAAACATCACGGCGTGGTGCGCATTGTATGGGTGTGTGTTACATTACATTCACTATTAGGAGTGACAAAAACATCACGGGGTGGTGCGCATTGTATGGGTGTGTGTTACATTAGATTCACTAGTAGGAGTGAGAAAAACATTACGGGGTGGTGCGCATTGTACGGGTGTGTGTTACATTAGATTCACTAGTAGGAGTGAGAAAAACATCACGGGGTGGTGCGCATTGTATGGGTGTGTGTTACATTACATTCACTAGTAGGAGTGAGAAAAACATCACGGGGTGGTGCGCATTGTATGGGTGTGTGTTACATTACATTCACTAGTAGCAGTGAGAAAAACATCACGGGGTGGTGCGCATTGTATGGGTGTGTGTTACATTACATTCACTAGTAGGAGTGAGAAAAACATCACGGGGTGGTGCGCATTGTATGGGTGTGTGTTACATTACATTCACTAGTAGGAGTGAGAAAAACATCACCGGGTGGTGCGCATTGTATGGGTGTGTGTTACATTACATTCACTAGTAGGAGTGAGAAAAACATCACGGGGTGGTGCGCATTGTATGAGTGTGTTACATTACATTCACTACTCGGAGTGAGAAAAACATCACGGGGCGGTGCTCATTGTATGGGTGTGTGTTACATTACATTCACTAGTAGCAGTGAGAAAAACATCACGGGGTGGTTCGCATTGTATCGGTGTGTGTTACATTACATTCACTAGTAGCAGTGAGAAAAACATCACGGGGTGGTGCGCATTGTATGGGTGTGTGTTACATTACATTCACTAGTAGGAGTGAGAAAAACATCACGGGGTGGTGCGCATTGTATGGGTGTGTGTTACATTACATTCACTAGTAGGAGTGAGAAAAACATCACGGGGTGGTGCGCTTTG
Organism: Cavia porcellus; assembly: GCF_034190915.1. Classification (NCBI taxonomy): domain Eukaryota; kingdom Metazoa; phylum Chordata; class Mammalia; order Rodentia; family Caviidae; genus Cavia; species Cavia porcellus. The sequence continues at coordinate 118,270 of NW_026947817.1, forward strand.
TATGGGTGTGTGTTACATTACATTCTCTAGTAGCAGTGAGAAAAACATCACGGGGTGGTGCGCATTGTATAGGTGTGTGTTACATTACATTCACTAGTAGGAGTGAGAAAAACATCACGGGGTGGTGCGCATTGTATGGGTGTGTGTTACATTACATTCCCTAGTAGGAGTGAGAAAAACATCATGGCGTGGTGCGCATTGTATGGGTGTGTGTTACATTACATTCACTATTAGGAGTGAGAAAAACATCACGGGGTGGTGCGCATTGTATGGGTGTGTGTTACATTACATTCACTAGTAGGAGTGAGAAAAACATCACGGGGTGGTGCTCATTGTATGAGTGTGTTACATTACATTCACTACTAGGAGCGAGAAAAACATCACGGGTCGGTGCGCATTGTATGGGTGTGTGTTACATTAGCTTCACTAGTAGGAGTGAGAAAAACATCACGGGGCGGTGCGCATTGTATGGGTGTGTGTTACATTACATTCACTAGTAGGAGTGAGAAAATCATCACGGGGCGGTGCGAATTGTATGGTTGTGTGTTACATTAGATTCACTAGTAGGAGTGAGAAAAACATCACGGGGTGGTGCGCATTGTATGGGTGTGTGTTACATTACATTCACTAGTAGGAGTGAGAAAAACATCACGGGGTGGTGCGCATTGTATGGGTGTGTGTTACATTACATTCACTAGTAGGAGTGAGAAAAACATCACGGGGTGGTGCGCATTGTATGGGTGTGTGTTACATTACATTCACTAGTAGCAGTGAGAAAAACATCACGGGGTGGTGCGCATTGTATGGGTGTGTGTTACACTACATTCACTAGTAGCAGTGAGAAAAACATCACGGGGTGGTGCGCATTGTATGGGTGTGTGTTACATTAGATTCACTAGTATCAGTGTGAAAAACATCACGGGGTGGTGCGCATTGTATGGGTGTGTGTTACATTAGATTCACTAGTAGCAGTGAGAAAAACATCACGGGGTGGTGCGCATTGTATGGGTGTGTGTTACATCAGATTCACTAGTAGCAGTGAGAAAAACATCACGGGGTGGTGCGCATTGTATGGGTGTGTGTTACATTAGATTCACTAGTAGCAGTGAGAAAAACATCACGGGGTGGTGCGCATTGTATGGGTGTGTGTTACATTACATTCACTAGTACGAGTGAGAAAAACATCACGGGGTGGTGCGCATTGTATGGGTGTGTGTTACATTAGATTCACTAGTAGGAGTGAGAAAAACATCACGGGGTGGTGCGCATTGTATGGGTGTGTGTTACATTAGATTCACTAGTAGGAGTGAGATAAACATCACGGGGTGGTGCGCATTGTATGGGTGTGTGTTACAATACATTCACTAGTAGGAGTGAGAAAAACATCACGGGGTGGTGCGCATTGTATGGGTGTGTGTTACATTACATTCACTAGTAGGAGTGAGAAAAACATCACGGAGTGGTGCGCATTGTATGGGTGTGTGTTACATTACATTCACTAGTAGGAGTGAGAAAAACATCACGGGGTGGTGCGCATTGTATGGGTGTGTGTTACATCACATTCACTAGTAGCAGTGAGAAAAACATCACGGGGTGGTGCGCATTGTATGGGTGTGTGTTACATCACATTCACTAGTAGGAGTGAGAAAAACATCACGGGGCGGTGCGCATTGTATGGGTGTGTGTTACATTAGATTCACTAGTAGGAGTGAGAAAAACATCACGGGGTGGTGCGCATTGTATGGGTGTGTGTTACATTAGATTCACTAGTAGGAGTGAGAAAAACATCACGGGGCGGTGCGCAATGTATGGGTGTGTGTTACATTAGATTCTCTAGTAGGAGTGAGAAAAACATGACGGGGTGGTGCGCATTGTATGGGTGTGTGTTACATTAGATTCACTAGTAGGAGTGAGAAAAACATCACGGGGTGGGGCGCATTGTATGGGTGTGTGTTACATTAGATTCACTAGTAGGAGTGAGAAAAACATCACGGGGTGGTGCGCATTGTATGGGTGTGTGTTACATTAGATTCACTAGTAGGAGTGAGAAAAACATCACGGGGTGGTGCGCATTGTATGGGTGTGTGTTACATTAGATTCACTAGTAGCAGTGAGAAAAACATCACGGGGTTGTGCGCATTGTATGGGTGTGTGTTACATTAGATTCACTAGTAGCAGTGAGAAAAACATCACGGGGTGGTGCGCAATGTATGGGTGTGTGTGTTACATTAGATTCACTAGTGGCAGTGAGAAAAACATCACGGGATGGTGCGCATTGTATGGGTGTGTGTTACATTACATTCACTAGTGGCAGTGAGAAAAACATCACTGGGTGGTGCGCATTGCATGGGTGTGTGTTACGTTAGATTCACTAGTAGCAGTGAGAAAAACATCACGGGGTGGTGCGCATTGTATGGGTGTGTGTTACATTAGATTCACTAGTATCAGTGAGAAAAACATCACGGGGTGGTGTGCATTGTATGGGTGTGTGTTACCTTACATTCACTAGTACGAGTGAGAAAAACATCACGGGGTGGTGCGCATTGTATGGGTGTGTGTTACATTAGATTCACTAGTAGCAGTGAGAAAAACATCACGGGGTGGTGCCCATTGTATGGGTGTGTGTTACATTAGATTCACTAGTAGCAGTGAGAAAAACATCACGGGGTGGTGCGCATTGTATGGGTGTGTGTTACCTTACATTCACTAGTACGAGTGAGAAAAACATCACGGGGTGGTGCGCATTGTATGGGTGTGTGTTACATTACATTCACTAGTAGGAGTGAGAAAAACATCACGAGGTGGTGCTCATTGTAAGAGTGTGTTACATTACATTCACTACTAGGAGTCAGAAAAACATCACGGGGCAGTGCGCATTGTATGGGTGTGTTTTACATTAGATTCACTAGTAGGAGTGAGAAAAACATCACGGGGTGGTGCGCATTGTATCGGTGTGTGTTACATTACATTCACTAGTAGGAGTGAGAAAATCATCACGGGGTGGTGCGCATTGTATGGGTGTGTGTTACATTAGATTCACTAGTAGGAGTGAGAAAAACATCACGGGGTAGTGCGCATTGTATGGGTGTGTGTTACATTAGATTCACTAGTAGCAGTGAGAAAAACATCACGGGGTGGTGCGCATTGTATGGGTGTGTGTTACATTACATTCACTAATAGGAGTGAGAAAAACATCACGGGGTGGTGCGCATTGTATGGGTGTGTGTTACATTACATTCTCTAGTAGGAGTGAGAAAAACATCACGGGGTGGTGCGCATTGTATGGGTGTGTGTTACATTAGATTCACTAGTAGCAGTGAGAAAAACATCACGGCGTGGTGCGCATTGTATGGGTGTGTGTTACATTACATTCACTATTAGGAGTGACAAAAACATCACGGGGTGGTGCGCATTGTATGGGTGTGTGTTACATTAGATTCACTAGTAGGAGTGAGAAAAACATCACGGGGTGGTGCGGATTGTACGGGTGTGTGTTACATTAGATTCACTAGTAGGAGTGAGAAAAACATCACGGGGTGGTGCGCATTGTATGGGTGTGTGTTACATTACATTCACTAGTAGGAGTGAGAAAAACATCACGGGGTGGTGCGCATTGTATGGGTGTGTGTTACATTACATTCACTAGTAGCAGTGAGAAAAACATCACGGGGTGGTGCGCATTGTATGGGTGTGTGTTACATTACATTCACTAGTAGGAGTGAGAAAAACATCACGGGGTGGTGCGCATTGTATGGGTGTGTGTTACATTACATTCACTAGTAGGAGTGAGAAAAACATCACCGGGTGGTGCGCATTGTATGGGTGTGTGTTACATTACATTCACTAGTAGGAGTGAGAAAAACATCACGGGGTGGTGCGCATTGTATGAGTGTGTTACATTACATTCACTACTAGGAGTGAGAAAAACATCACGGGGCGGTGCTCATTGTATGGGTGTGTGTTACATTACATTCACTAGTAGCAGTGAGAAAAACATCACGGGGTGGTGCGCATTGTATGGGTGTGTGTTACATTACATTCACTAGTAGGAGTGAGAAAATGATCACGGGGTGGTGCGCATTGTATGGGTGTGTGTTACATTACATTCACTAGTAGGAGTGAGAAAAACATCACGGGGTGGTGCGCATTGTATGGGTGTGTGTTACATTACATTCACTAGTAGGAGTGAGAAAAACATCACGGGGTGGTGCGCATTGTATGGGTGTGTGATACATTACATTCTCTAGTAGGAGTGAGAAAAACATCACGGGGTGGTGCGCATTTTATGGTTGTGTGTTACATGAGATTCACTAGTAGGCGTGAGAAAAACATCACGGGGTGGTGCGCATTGTATGGGTGTGTGTTACATTAGATTCACTAGTAGGAGTGAGAAAAACATCACGGGGTGGTGCGCATTGTATGGGTGTGTGTTACATTACATTCACTAGTAGGAGTGAGAAAATCATCACGGGGTGGTGCGCATTGTATGGGTGTGTGTTACATAACATTCACTAGTAGGAATGAGAAAAGCATCACGGGGTGGTGCGCATTGTATGGGTGTGTGTTACATTACATTCACTAGTAGGAGTGAGAAAAACATCATGGGGTGGTGCTCATTGTATGAGTGTGTTACATTACATTCACTACGAGGAGTGAGAAAAACATCACGGGGCGGTGCGCATTGTATGGGTCTGTTTTACATTACATTCACTAGTAGGAGTGAGAAAAACATCACGGGGTGGTGCGCATTGTATCGGTGTGTGTTACATTACATTCACTAGTAGGAGTGAGAAAATCATCACGGGGTGGTGCGCATTGTATGGGTGTGTGTTACATTAGATTCACTAGTAGGAGTGAGAAAAACATCACGGGGTGGTGCGCATTGTATGGGTGTGTGTTACATTACATTCACTAATAGGAGTGAGAAAAACATCACGGGGTGGTGCGCATTGTATGGGTGTGTGTTACATTACATTCTCTAGTAGGAGTGAGAAAAACATCACGGGGTGGTGCGCATTGTATGGGTGTGTGTTACATTGGATTCACTAGTAGCAGTGAGAAAAACATCACGGGGTGGTGCGCATTGTATGGGTGTGTGTTACATTAGATTCACTAGTAGCAGTGAGAAAAACATCACGGGGTGGTTCGCATTGTATGGGTGTGTGTTACATTACATTCACTAGTAGGAGTGAGAAAAACATCACGGGGTGGTGCGCATTGTATGGGTGTTTGTTACATTACATTCACTAGTAGCAGTGAGAAAAACATCACGGGGTGGTTCGCATTGTATGGGTGTGTGTTACATTACATTCACTAGTAGCAGTGACAAAAACATCACGGGGTGGTGCGCATTGTATGGGTGTGTGTTACAATACATTCACTAGTAGCAGTGAGATAATCATCACGGGGTGGTGCGCATTGTATGGGTGTGTGTTACAATACATTCACTAGTAGGAGTGAGAAAAACATCACGGGGTGGTGCGCATTGTATGGGTGTGTGTTACATTACATTCACTAGTAGGAGTGAGAAAAACATCACGGGGTGGTGCGCATTGTATGGGTGTGTGTTACATTACATTCACTAGTAGGAGTGAGAAAAACATCACGAGGTGGTGCGCATTGTATGGGTGTGTGTTACATTACATTCACTAGTAGCAGTGAGAAAAACATCACGGGGTGGTGCGCATTGTATGGGTGTGTGTTACATTAGATTCACTAGTAGCAGTGAGAAAAACATCACGGGGTGGTGCGCGTTGTATGGGTGTGTGTTACATTAGATTCACTAGTAGCAGTGAGAAAAACATCACGGGGTGGTGCGCATTGTATGGGTGTGTGTTACATTAGATTCACTAGTAGCAGTGAGAAAAACATCACGGGGTGGTGCGCATTGTATGGGTGTGTGTTACATTAGATTCACTAGTAGGAGTGAGAAAAACATCACGGGGTGGTGCGCATTGTATGGGTGTGTGTTACATTACATTCACTAGTAGGAGTGAGATAAACATCACGGGGTGGTGCGCATTGTATGGGTGTGTGTTACATAACATTCACTAGTAGAAGTGAGAAAAGCATCACGGGGTGGTACGCATTGTATGGGTGTGTGTTACATTACATTCACTAGTAGGAGTGAGAAAAACATCATGGGGTGGTGCTCATTGTATGAGTGTGTTACATTACATTCACTACTAGGAGTGAGAAAAACATCACGGGGCGGTGCGCATTGTATGGGTGTGTGTTACATTAGATTCACTAGTAGGAGTGAGAAAAACATCACGGTGTGGTGCGCATTGTATGGGTGTGTGTTACATTACATTCACTAATAGGAGTGAGAAAAACATCACGGGTGGTGCGCATTGTATGGGTGTGTGTTACATTACATTCTCTAGTAGGAGTGAGAAAAACATCACGGGGTGGTGCGCATTGTATGGGTGTGTGTTACATTGGATTCACTAGTAGCAGTGAGAAAAACATCACGGGGTGGTGCGCATTGTATGGGTGTGTGTTACATTAGATTCACTAGTAGCAGTGAGAAAAACATCACGGGGTGGTGCGCATTGTATGGGTGTGTGTTACATTACATTCACTAGTAGGAGTGAGAAAAACATCACGGGGTGGTGCGCATTGTATGGGTGTGTGTTACATTACATTCACTAGTAGGAGTGAGAAAAACATCACGGGGTGGTGCGCATTGTATGGGTGTGTGTTACATTACATTCCCTAGTAGGAGTGAGAAAAACATCACCGGGTGGTGCGCATTGTATGGGTGTGTGTTACATTACATTCACTATTAGGAGTGAGAAAAACATCACGGGGTGGTGCGCATTGTATGGGTGTGTGTTACATTACATTCACTAGTAGGAGTGAGAAAAACATCACGGGGTGGTGCGCATTGTATGGGTGTGTGTTACATTACATTCACTAGTAGGAGTGAGAAAAACATCACGGGGTGGTGCGCATTGTATGGGTGTGTGTTACATTGGATTCACTAGTAGCAGTGAGAAAAACATCACGGGGTGGTGCGCATTGTATGGGTGTGTGTTACATTAGATTCACTAGTACCACTGAGAAAAACATCACGGGGTGGTGCGCATTGTATGGGTGTGTGTTACATTACATTCACTAGTAGGAGTGAGAAAAACATCACGGGGTGGTGCGCATTGTATGGGTGTGTGTTACATTACATTCCCTAGTAGGAGTGAGAAAAACATCACGGCGTGGTGCGCATTGTATGGGTGTGTGTTACATTACATTCACTATTAGGAGTGAGAAAAACATCACGGGGTGGTGCGCATTGTATGGGTGTGTGTTACATTACATTCACTAGTAGGAGTGAGAAAAACATCACGGGGTGGTGCTCATTGTATGAGTGTGTTACATTACATTCACTACTAGGAGTGAGAAAAACATCACGGGGCGGTGCGCATTGTATGGGTTTGTATTACATTAGATTCACTAGTAGGAGTGAGAAAAACATCACGGGGCGGTGCGCATTGTATGGGTGTGTGTTACATTACATTCACTAGTAGGAGTGAGAAAATCATCACGGGGCGGTGCGCATTGTATGGTTGTGTGTTACATTAGATTCACTAGTAGGAGTGAGAAAAACATCACGGGGTGGTGCGCATTGTATGGGTGTGTGTTACATTACATTCACTAGTAGGAGTGAGAAAAACATCACGGGGTGGTGCGCATTGTATGGGTGTGTGTTACATTACATTCACTAGTAGGAGTGAGAAAAACATCACGGGGTGGTGCGCATTGTATGGGTGTGTGTTACATTACATTCACTAGTAGCAGTGAGAAAAACATCACGGGGTGGTGCGCATTGTATGGGTGTGTGTTACACTACATTCACTAGTAGCAGTGAGAAAAACATCACGGGGTGGTGCGCATTGTATGGGTGTGTGTTACATTAGATTCACTAGTATCAGTGTGAAAAACATCACGGGGTGGTGCGCATTGTATGGGTGTGTGTTACATTAGATTCACTAGTAGCAGTGAGAAAAACATCACGGGGTGGTGCGCATTGTATGGGTGTGTGTTACATCAGATTCACTAGTAGCAGTGAGAAAAACATCACGGGGTGGTGCGCATTGTATGGGTGTGTGTTACATTAGATTCACTAGTAGCAGTGAGAAAAACATCACGGGGTGGTGCGCATTGTATGGGTGTGTGTTACATTACATTCACTAGTACGAGTGAGAAAAACATCACGGGGTGGTGCGCATTGTATGGGTGTGTGTTACATTAGATTCACTAGTAGCAGTGAGAAAAACATCACGGGGTGGTGCGCATTGTATGGGTGTGTGTTACATTAGATTCACTAGTAGGAGTGAGATAAACATCACGGGGTGGTGCGCATTGTATGGGTGTGTGTTACAATACATTCACTAGTATGAGTGAGAAAAACATCACGGGGTGGTGCGCATTGTATGGGTGTGTGTTACATTACATTCACTAGTAGGAGTGAGAAAAACATCACGGGGTGGTGCCCATTGTATGGGTGTGTGTTACATTACATTCAATAGTAGGAGTGAGAAAAACATCACGGGGTGGTGCGCATTGTATGGGTGTGTGTTACATCACATTCACTAGTAGCAGTGAGAAAAACATCACGGGGCGGTGCGCATTGTATGGGTGTGTGTTACATCAGATTCACTAGTAGGAGTGAGAAAAACATCACGGGGCGGTGCGCATTGTATGGGTGTGTGTTACATTAGATTCACTAGTAGGAGTGAGAAAAACATCACGGGGTGGTGCGCATTGTATGGGTGTGTGTTACATTAGATTCACTAGTAGGAGTGAGAAAAACATCACGGGGCGGTGCGCAATGTATGGGTGTGTGTTACATTAGATTCTCTAGTAGGAGTGAGAAAAACATGACGGGGTGGTGCGCATTGTATGGGTGTGTGTTACATTAGATTCACTAGTAGGAGTGAGAAAAACATCACGGGGTGGGGCGCATTGTATGGGTGTGTGTTACATTAGATTCACTAGTAGGAGTGAGAAAAACATCACGGGGTGGTGCGCATTGTATGGGTGTGTGTTACATTATATTCACTAGTAGGAGTGAGAAAAACATCACGGGGTGGTGCGCATTGTATGGGTGTGTGTTACATTAGATTCACTAGTAGCAGTGAGAAAAACATCACGGGGTTGTGCGCATTGTATGGGTGTGTGTTACATTAGATTCACTAGTAGCAGTGAGAAAAACATCACGGGGTGGTGCGCATTGTATGGGTGTGTGTTACATTACATTCACTAGTAGGCGTGAGAAAAACATCACGGGGTGGTGCGCATTGTATGGGTGTGTGTTACATTAGATTCACTAGTGGCAGTGAGAAAAACATCACGGGGTGGTGCGCATTGTATGGGTGTGTGTTACATTAGAATCACTAGTATCACTAAGAAAAACATCACGGGGTGTTGCGCATTGTACGGGTGTGTGTTACATTAGATTCACTAGTAGCAGTGAGAAAAACATCACGGGGTGGTGCGCAATGTATGGGTGTGTGTTACATTAGATTCACTAGTGGCAGTGAGAAAAACATCACGGGATGGTGCGCATTGTATGGGTGTGTGTTACATTACATTCACTAGTGGCAGTGAGAAAAACATCACTGGGTGGTGCGCATTGCATGGGTGTGTGTTACATTAGATTCACTAGTAGCAGTGAGAAAACCATCACGGCGTGGTGCGCATTGTATGGGTGTGTGTTACATTAGATTCACTAGTATCAGTGAGAAAAACATCACGGGGTGGTGTGCATTGTATGGGTGTGTGTTACCTTACATTCACTAGTACGAATGAGAAAAACATCACGGGGTGGTGCGCATTGTATGGGTGTGTGTTACATTAGATTCACTAGTAGCAGTGAGAAAAACATCACGGGGTGGTGCGCATTGTATGGGTGTGTGTTACATTAGATTCACTAGTAGCAGTGAGAAAAACATCACGGGGTGGTGCGCATTGTATGGGTGTGTGTTACCTTACATTCACTAGTACGAGTGAGAAAAACATCACGGGGTGGTTCGCATTGTATGGGTGTGTGTTACATTAGATTCACTAGTAGGAGTGAGAAAAACATCACGGGGTGGTGCGCATTGTATGGGTTTGTGTTACATTAGATTCACTAGTAGGAGTGAGATAAACATCACGGGGTGGTGCGCATTGTATGGGTGTGTGTTACAATACATTCACTAGTAGGAGTGAGAAAAACATCACGGGGTGGTGCGCATTGTATGGGTGTGTGTTACATTACATTCACTAGTAGGAGTGAGAAAAACATCACGGGGTGGTGCGCATTGTATGGGTGTGTGTTACATTACATTCACTAGTAGGAGTGAGAAAAACATCACGAGGTGGTGCGCATTGTATGGGTGTGTGTTACATTACATTCACTAGTAGCAGTGAGAAAAACATCACGGGGTGGTGCGCATTGTATGGGTGTGTGTTACATTAGATTCACTAGTAGCAGTGAGAAAAACATCACGGGGTGGTGCGCGTTGTATGGGTGTGTGTTACATTAGATTCACTAGTAGCAGTGAGAAAAACATCACGGGGTGGTGCGCATTGTATGGGTGTGTGTTACATTAGATTCACTAGTAGCAGTGAGAAAAACATCACGGGGTGGTGCGCATTGTATGGGTGTGTGTTACATTAGATTCACTAGTAGCAGGGAGAAAAACATCACGGGGTGGTGCGCATTGTATGGGTGTGTGTTACATTACATTCACTAGTAGGAGTGAGATAAACATCACGGGGTGGTGCGCATTGTATGGGTGTGTGTTACATAACATTCACTAGTAGGAGTGAGAAAAGCATCACGGGGTGCTGCGCATTGTATGGGTGTGTGTTACATTACATTCACTAGTAGGAGTGAGAAAAACATCATGGGGTGGTGCTCATTGTATGAGTGTGTTACATTACATTCACTACTAGGAGTGAGAAAAACATCACGGGGCGGTGCGCATTGTATGGGTGTGTGTTACATTAGATTCACTAGTAGGAGTGAGAAAAACATCACGGTGTGGTGCGCATTGTATGGGTGTGTGTTACATTACATTCACTAATAGGAGTGAGAAAAACATCACGGGGTGGTGCGCATTGTATGGGTGTGTGTTACATTACATTCTCTAGTAGGAGTGAGAAAAACATCACGGGGTGGTGCGCATTGTATGGGTGTTTGTTACATTGGATTCACTAGTAGCAGTGAGAAAAACATCACGGGGCGGTGCGCATTGTATGGGTGTGTGTTACATTAGATTCACTAGTAGCAGTGAGAAAAACATCACGGGGTGGTGCGCATTGTATGGGTGTGTGTTACATTACATTCACTAGTAGGAGTGAGAAAAACATCACGGGGTGGTGCGCATTGTATGGGTGTGTGTTACATTACATTCACTAGTAGGAGTGAGAAAAACATCACGGGGTGGTGCGCATTGTATGGGTGTGTGTTACATTACATTCCCTAGTAGGAGTGAGAAAAACATCACGGCGTGGTGCGCATTGTATGGGTGTGTGTTACATTACATTCACTATTAGGAGTGAGAAAAACATCACGGGGTGGTGCGCATTGTATGGGTGTGTGTTACATTACATTCACTAGTAGGAGTGAGAAGAACATCACGGGGTGGTGCTCATTGTATGAGTGTGTTACATTACATTCACTACTAGGAGTGAGAAAAACATCACGGGGCGGTGCGCATTGTATGGGTTTGTATTACATTAGATTCACTAGTAGGAGTGAGAAAAACATCACGGGGCGGTGCGCATTGTATGGGTGTGTGTTACATTACATTCACTAGTAGGAGTGAGAAAATCATCACGGGGCGGTGCGCATTGCATGGTTGTGTGTTACATTAGATTCACTAGTAGGAGTGAGAAAAACATCACGGGGTGGTGCGCATTGTATGGGTGTGTGTTACATTACATTCACTAGTAGGAGTGAGAAAAACATCACGGGGTGGTGCGCATTGCATGGGTGTGTGTTACATTACATTCACTAGTAGGAGTGAGAAAAACATCACGGGGTGGTGCGCATTGTATGGGTGTGTGTTACATTACATTCACTAGTAGCAGTGAGAAAAACATCACGGGGTGGTGCGCATTGTATGGGTGTGTGTTACACTACATTCACTAGTAGCAGTGAGAAAAACATCACGGGGTGGTGCGCATTGTATGGGTGTGTGTTACATTAGATTCACTAGTATCAGTGTGAAAAACATCACGGGGTGGTGCGCATTGTATGGGTGTGTGTTACATTAGATTCACTAGTAGCAGTGAGAAAAACATCACGGGGTGGTGCGCATTGTATGGGTGTGTGTTACATCAGATTCACTAGTAGCAGTGAGAAAAACATCACGGGGTGGTGCGCATTGTATGGGTGTGTGTTACATTAGATTCACTAGTAGAAGTGAGAAAAACATCACGGGGTGGTGCGCATTGTATGGGTGTGTGTTACATTACATTCACTAGTACGAGTGAGAAAAACATCACGGGGTGGTGCGCATTGTATGGGTGTGTGTTACATTAGATTCACTAGTAGCAGTGAGAAAAACATCACGGGGTGGTGCGCATTGTATGGGTGTGTGTTACATTAGATTCACTAGTAGGAGTGAGATAAGCATCACGGGGTGGTGCGCATTGTATGGGTGTGTGTTACAATACATTCACTAGTAGGAGTGAGAAAAACATCACGGGGTGGTGCGCATTGTATGGGTGTGTGTTACATTACATTCACTAGTAGGAGTGAGAAAAACATCACGGGGTGGTGCCCATTGTATGGGTGTGTGTTACATTACATTCACTAGTAGGAGTGAGAAAAACATCACGGGGTGGTGCGCATTGTATGGGTGTGTGTTACATCACATTCACTAGTAGCAGTGAGAAAAACATCACGGGGCGGTGCGCATTGTATGGGTGTGTGTTACATCAGATTCACTAGTAGGAGTGAGAAAAACATCACGGGGCGGTGCGCATTGTATGGGTGTGTGTTACATTAGATTCACTAGTAGGAGTGAGAAAAACATCACGGGGTGGTGCGCATTGTATGGGTGTGTGTTACATTAGATTCACTAGTAGGAGTGAGAAAAACATCACGGGGCGGTGCGCAATGTATGGGTGTGTCTTACATTAGATTCTCTAGTAGGAGTGAGAAAAACATGACGGGGTGGTGCGCATTGTATGGGTGTGTGTTACATTAGATTCACTAGTAGGAGTGAGAAAAACATCACGGGGTGGGGCGCATTGTATGGGTGTGTGTTACATTAGATTCACTAGTAGGAGTGAGAAAAACATCACGGGGTGGTGCGCATTGTATAGGTGTGTGTTACATTAGATTCACTAGTAGGAGTGAGAAAAACATCACGGGGTGGTGCGCATTGTATGGGTGTGTGTTACATTAGATTCACTAGTAGCAGTGAGAAAAACATCACGGGGTTGTGCGCATTGTATGGGTGTGTGTTACATTAGATTCACTAGTAGCAGTGAGAAAAACATCACGGGGTGGTGCGCATTGTATGGGTGTGTGTTACATTACATTCACTAGTAGGCGTGAGAAAAACATCACGGGGTGGTGCGCATTGTATGGGTGTGTGTTACATTAGATTCACTAGTGGCAGTGAGAAAAACATCACGGGGTGGTGCGCATTGTATGGGTGTGTGTTACATTAGATTCACTAGTATCAGTAAGAAAAACATCACGGGGTGGTGCGCATTGTATGGGTGTGTGTTACATTAGATTCACTAGTAGCAGTGAGAAAAACATCACGGGGTGGTGCGCAATGTATGGGTGTGTGTTACATTAGATTCACTAGTGGCAGTGAGAAAAACATCACGGGATGGTGCGCATTGTATGGGTGTGTGTTACATTACATTCACTAGTGGCATTGAGAAAAACATCACTGGGTGGTGCGCATTGCATGGGTGTGTGTTACATTAGATTCACTTGTAGCAGTGAGAAAAACATCACGGCGTGGTGCGCATTGTATGGGTGTGTGTTACATTAGATTCACTAGTATCAGTGAGAAAAACATCACGGGGTGGTGTGCATTGTATGGGTGTGTGTTACCTTACATTCACTAGTACGAGTGAGAAAAACATCACGGGGTGGTGCGCATTGTATGGGTGTGTGTTACATTAGATTCACTAGTAGCAGTGAGAAAAACATCACGGGGTGGTGCGCATTGTATGGGTGTGTGTTACATTACATTCACTAGTAGCAGTGAGAAAAACATCACGGGGTGGTGCGCATTGTATGGGTGTGTGTTACCTTACATTCACTAGTACGAGTGAGAAAAACATCACGGGGTGGTGCGCATTGTATGGGTGTGTGTTACATTAGATTCACTAGTAGGAGTGAGAAAAACATCACGGGGTGGTGCGCATTGTATGGGTGTGTGTTACATTAGATTCACTAGTAGGAGTGAGATAAACATCACGGGGTGGTGCGCATTGTATGGGTGTGTGTTACAATACATTCACTAGTAGGAGTGAGAAAAACATCACGGGGTGGTGCGCATTGTATGGGTGTGTGTTACATTACATTCACTAGTAGGAGTGAGAAAAACATCACGGGGTGGTGCGCATTGTATGGGTGTGTGTTACATTACATTCACTAGTAGGAGTGAGAAAAACATCACGAGGTGGTGCGCATTGTATGGGTGTGTGTTACATTACATTCACTAGTAGCAGTGAGAAAAACATCACGGGGTGGTGCGCATTGTATGGGTGTGTGTTACATTAGATTCACTAGTAGCAGTGAGAAAAACATCACGGGGTGGTGCGCGTTGTATGGGTGTGTGTTACATTAGATTCACTAGTAGCAGTGAGAAAAACATCACGGGGTGGTGCGCATTGTATGGGTGTGTGTTACATTAGATTCACTAGTAGCAGTGAGAAAAACATCACGGGGTGGTGCGCATTGTATGGGTGTGTGTTACATTAGATTCACTAGTAGCAGGGAGAAAAACATCACGGGGTGGTGCGCATTGTATGGGTGTGTGTTACATTACATTCACTAGTAGGAGTGAGATAAACATCACGGGGTGGTGCACATTGTATGGGTGTGTGTTACATTACATTCACTAGTAGGAGTGAGAAAAACATCACGGGGTGGTGCGCATAGTATGGGTGTGTGTTACATTACATTCACTAGTAGGAGTGAGAAAAACATCACGGGGTGGTGCGCATTGTATGGGTGTGTGTTACATTACATTCACTAGTAGGAGTGAGAAAAACATCACGGGGTGGTGCGCATTGGAAGGGTGTGTGTTACATTAGATTCACTAGTGGCAGTGAGAAAAACATCACGGGGTGGTGCGCATTGTATGGGTGTGTGTTACATTAGATTCACTAGTAGCAGTGAGAAAAACATCACGGGGTGGTGCGCATTGTATGGGTGTGTGTTACATTAGATTCACTAGTAGCAGTGAGAAAAACATCACGGGGTGGTGCGCAATGTATGGGTGTGTGTTACATTAGATTCACTAGTTTCAGTGAGAAAAACATCACGGGGTGGTGCGCATTGTATGGGTGTGTGTTACATTACATTCACTAGCGGCAGTGAGAAAAACATCACGGGGTGGTGCGCATTGCATGGGTGTGTGTTACATTACATTCACTAGTGGGAGTGAGAAAAACATCACGGGGTGGTGCGCATTGTATGGGTGTGTGTTACATTACATTCACTAGTAGCAGTGAGAAAAACATCACGGGGTGGTGCGCATTGTATGGGTGTGTGTTACACTACATTCACTAGTAGCAGTGAGAAAAACATCACGGGGTGGTGCGCATTGTATGGGTGTGTGTTACATTACATTCACTAGTAGCAGTGAGAAAAACATCACGGGGTGGTGCGCATTGTATGGGTGTGTGTTACACTACATTCACTAGTAGCAGTGAGAAAAACATCACGGGGAGGTGCGCATTGTATGGGTGTGTGTTACATTAGATTCACTAGTATCAGTGTGAAAAACATCACGGGGTGGTGCGCATTGTATGGGTGTGTGTTACATTAGATTCACTAGTAGCAGTGAGAAAAACATCACGGGGTGGTGCGCATTGTATGGGTGTGTGTTACATCAGATTCACTAGTAGCAGTGAGAAAAACATCACGGGGTGGTGCGCATTGTATGGGTGTGTGTTACATTAGATTCACTAGTAGCAGTGAGAAAAACATCACGGGGTGGTGCGCATTGTATGGGTGTGTGTTACATTACATTCACTAGTACGAGTGAGAAAAACATCACGGGGTGGTGCGCATTGTATGGGTGTGTGTTACATTAGATTCACTAGTAGCAGTGAGAAAAACATCACGGGGTGGTGCGCATTGTATGGGTGTGTGTTACATTAGATTCACTAGTAGGAGTGAGATAAACATCACGGGGTGGTGCGCATTGTATGGGTGTGTGTTACAATACATTCACTAGTAGGAGTGAGAAAAACATCACGGGGTGGTGCGCATTGTATGGGTGTGTGTTACATTACATTCACTAGTAGGAGTGAGAAAAACATCACGGGGTGGTGCCCATTGTATGGGTGTGTGTTACATTACATTCAATAGTAGGAGTGAGAAAAACATCACGGGGTGGTGCGCATTGTATGGGTGTGTGTTACATCACATTCACTAGTAGCAGTGAGAAAAACATCACGGGGCGGTGCGCATTGTATGGGTGTGTGTTACATCAGATTCACTAGTAGGAGTGAGAAAAACATCACGGGGCGGTGCGCATTGTATGGGTGTGTGTTACATTAGATTCACTAGTAGGAGTGAGAAAAACATCACGGGGTGGTGCGCATTGTATGGGTGTGTGTTACATTAGATTCACTAGTAGGAGTGAGAAAAACATCACGGGGCGGTGCGCAATGTATTGGTGTGTGTTACATTAGATTCTCTAGTAGGAGTGAGAAAAACATGACGGGGTGGTGCGCATTGTATGGGTGTGTGTTACATTAGATTCACTAGTAGGAGTGAGAAAAACATCACGGGGTGGGGCGCATTGTATGGGTGTGTGTTACATTAGATTCACTAGTAGGAGTGAGAAAAACATCACGGGGTGGTGCGCATTGTATGGGTGTGTGTTACATTATATTCACTAGTAGGAGTGAGAAAAACATCACGGGGTGGTGCGCATTGTATGGGTGTGTGTTACATTAGATTCACTAGTAGCAGTGAGAAAAACATCACGGGGTTGTGCGCATTGTATGGGTGTGTGTTACATTAGATTCACTAGTAGCAGTGAGAAAAACATCACGGGGTGGTGCGCATTGTATGGGTGTGTGTTACATTACATTCACTAGTAGGCGTGAGAAAAACATCACGGGGTGGTGCGCATTGTATGGGTGTGTGTTACATTAGAATCACTAGTGGCAGTGAGAAAAACATCACGGGGTGGTGCGCATTGTATGGGTGTGTGTTACATTAGATTCACTAGTATCAGTAAGAAAAACATCTCGGGGTGGTGCGCATTGTATGGGTGTGTGTTACATTAGATTCACTAGTAGCAGTGAGAAAAACATCACGGGGTGGTGCGCAATGTATGGGTGTGTGTTACATTAGATTCACTAGTGGCAGTGAGAAAAACATCACGGGATGGTGCGCATTGTATGGGTGTGTGTTACATTACATTCACTAGTGGCAGTGAGAAAAACATCACTGGGTGGTGCGCATTGCATGGGTGTGTGTTACATTAGATTCACTAGTAGCAGTGAGAAAACCATCACGGCGTGGTGCGCATTGTATGGGTGTGTGTTACATTAGATTCACTAGTATCAGTGAGAAAAACATCACGGGGTGGTGTGCATTGTATGGGTGTGTGTTACCTTACATTCACTAGTACGAATGAGAAAAACATCACGGGGTGGTGCGCATTGTATGGGTGTGTGTTACATTAGATTCACTAGTAGCAGTGAGAAAAACATCACGGGGTGGTGCGCATTGTATGGGTGTGTGTTACATTAGATTCACTAGTAGCAGTGAGAAAAACATCACGGGGTGGTGCGCATTGTATGGGTGTGTGTTACCTTACATTCACTAGTACGAGTGAGAAAAACATCACGGGGTGGTTCGCATTGTATGGGTGTGTGTTACATTAGATTCACTAGTAGGAGTGAGAAAAACATCACGGGGTGGTGCGCATTGTATGGGTTTGTGTTACATTAGATTCACTAGTAGGAGTGAGATAAACATCACGGGGTGGTGCGCATTGTATGGGTGTGTGTTACAATACATTCACTAGTAGGAGTGAGAAAAACATCACGGGGTGGTGCGCATTGTATGGGTGTGTGTTACATTACATTCACTAGTAGGAGTGAGAAAAACATCACGGGGTGGTGCGCATTGTATGGGTGTGTGTTACATTACATTCACTAGTGGGAGTGAGAAAAACATCACGAGGTGGTGCGCATTGTATGGGTGTGTGTTACATTACATTCACTAGTAGCAGTGAGAAAAACATCACGGGGTGGTGCGCATTGTATGGGTGTGTGTTACATTAGATTCACTAGTAGCAGTGAGAAAAACATCACGGGGTGGTGCGCATTGTATGGGTGTGTGTTACATTACATTCCCTAGTAGGAGTGAGAAAAACATCACGGCGTGGTGCGCATTGTATGGGTGTGTGTTACATTACATTCACTATTAGGAGTGAGAAAAACATCACGGGGTGGTGCGCATTGTATGGGTGTGTGTTACATTACATTCACTAGTACGAGTGAGAAAAACATCACGGGGTGGTGCGCATTGTATGGGTGTGTGTTACATTAGATTCACTAGTAGCAGTGAGAAAAACATCACGGGGTGGTGCGCATTGTATGGGTGTGTGTTACATTAGATTCACTAGTAGGAGTGAGATAAACATCACGGGGTGGTGCGCATTGTATGGGTGTGTGTTACAATACATTCACTAGTAGGAGTGAGAAAAACATCACGGGGTGGTGCGCATTGTATGGGTGTGTGTTACATTACATTCACTAGTAGGAGTGAGAAAAACATCACGGGGTGGTGCCCATTGTATGGGTGTGTGTTACATTACATTCAATAGTAGGAGTGAGAAAAACATCACGGGGTGGTGCGCATTGTATGGGTGTGTGTTACATCACATTCACTAGTAGCAGTGAGAAAAACATCACGGGGCGGTGCGCATTGTATGGGTGTGTGTTACATCAGATTCACTAGTAGGAGTGAGAAAAACATCACGGGGCGGTGCGCATTGTATGGGTGTGTGTTACATTAGATTCACTAGTAGGAGTGAGAAAAACATCACGGGGTGGTGCGCATTGTATGGGTGTGTGTTACATTAGATTCACTAGTAGGAGTGAGAAAAACATCACGGGGCGGTGCGCAATGTATGGGTGTGTGTTACATTAGATTCTCTAGTAGGAGTGAGAAAAACATGACGGGGTGGTGCGCATTGTATGGGTGTGTGTTACATTAGATTCACTAGTAGGAGTGAGAAAAACATCACGGGGTGGGGCGCATTGTATGGGTGTGTGTTACATTAGATTCACTAGTAGGAGTGAGAAAAACATCACGGGGTGGTGCGCATTGTATGGGTGTGTGTTACATTATATTCACTAGTAGGAGTGAGAAAAACATCACGGGGTGGTGCGCATTGTATGGGTGTGTGTTACATTAGATTCACTAGTAGCAGTGAGAAAAACATCACGGGGTTGTGCGCATTGTATGGGTGTGTGTTACATTAGATTCACTAGTAGCAGTGAGAAAAACATCACGGGGTGGTGCGCATTGTATGGGTGTGTGTTACATTACATTCACTAGTAGGCGTGAGAAAAACATCACGGGGTGGTGCGCATTGTATGGGTGTGTGTTACATTAGATTCACTAGTGGCAGTGAGAAAAACATCACGGGGTGGTGCGCATTGTATGGGTGTGTGTTACATTAGAATCACTAGTATCACTAAGAAAAACATCACGGGGTGTTGCGCATTGTACGGGTGTGTGTTACATTAGATTCACTAGTAGCAGTGAGAAAAACATCACGGGGTGGTGCGCAATGTATGGGTGTGTGTTACATTAGATTCACTAGTGGCAGTGAGAAAAACATCACGGGATGGTGCGCATTGTATGGGTGTGTGTTACATTACATTCACTAGTGGCAGTGAGAAAAACATCACTGGGTGGTGCGCATTGCATGGGTGTGTGTTACATTAGATTCACTAGTAGCAGTGAGAAAACCATCACGGCGTGGTGCGCATTGTATGGGTGTGTGTTACATTAGATTCACTAGTATCAGTGAGAAAAACATCACGGGGTGGTGTGCATTGTATGGGTGTGTGTTACCTTACATTCACTAGTACGAATGAGAAAAACATCACGGGGTGGTGCGCATTGTATGGGTGTGTGTTACATTAGATTCACTAGTAGCAGTGAGAAAAACATCACGGGGTGGTGCGCATTGTATGGGTGTGTGTTACATTAGATTCACTAGTAGCAGTGAGAAAAACATCACGGGGTGGTGCGCATTGTATGGGTGTGTGTTACCTTACATTCACTAGTACGAGTGAGAAAAACATCACGGGGTGGTTCGCATTGTATGGGTGTGTGTTACATTAGATTCACTAGTAGGAGTGAGAAAAACATCACGGGGTGGTGCGCATTGTATGGGTTTGTGTTACATTAGATTCACTAGTAGGAGTGAGATAAACATCACGGGGTGGTGCGCATTGTATGGGTGTGTGTTACAATACATTCACTAGTAGGAGTGAGAAAAACATCACGGGGTGGTGCGCATTGTATGGGTGTGTGTTACATTACATTCACTAGTAGGAGTGAGAAAAACATCACGGGGTGGTGCCCATTGTATGGGTGTGTGTTACATTACATTCAATAGTAGGAGTGAGAAAAACATCACGGGGTGGTGCGCATTGTATGGGTGTGTGTTACATCACATTCACTAGTAGCAGTGAGAAAAACATCACGGGGCGGTGCGCATTGTATGGGTGTGTGTTACATCAGATTCACTAGTAGGAGTGAGAAAAACATCACGGGGCGGTGCGCATTGTATGGGTGTGTGTTACATTAGATTCACTAGTAGGAGTGAGAAAAACATCACGGGGTGGTGCGCATTGTATGGGTGTGTGTTACATTAGATTCACTAGTAGGAGTGAGAAAAACATCACGGGGCGGTGCGCAATGTATGGGTGTGTGTTACATTAGATTCTCTAGTAGGAGTGAGAAAAACATGACGGGGTGGTGCGCATTGTATGGGTGTGTGTTACATTAGATTCACTAGTAGGAGTGAGAAAAACATCACGGGGTGGGGCGCATTGTATGGGTGTGTGTTACATTAGATTCACTAGTAGGAGTGAGAAAAACATCACGGGGTGGTGCGCATTGTATGGGTGTGTGTTACATTATATTCACTAGTAGGAGTGAGAAAAACATCACGGGGTGGTGCGCATTGTATGGGTGTGTGTTACATTAGATTCACTAGTAGCAGTGAGAAAAACATCACGGGGTTGTGCGCATTGTATGGGTGTGTGTTACATTAGATTCACTAGTAGCAGTGAGAAAAACATCACGGGGTGGTGCGCATTGTATGGGTGTGTGTTACATTACATTCACTAGTAGGCGTGAGAAAAACATCACGGGGTGGTGCGCATTGTATGGGTGTGTGTTACATTAGATTCACTAGTGGCAGTGAGAAAAACATCACGGGGTGGTGCGCATTGTATGGGTGTGTGTTACATTAGAATCACTAGTATCACTAAGAAAAACATCACGGGGTGTTGCGCATTGTACGGGTGTGTGTTACATTAGATTCACTAGTAGCAGTGAGAAAAACATCACGGGGTGGTGCGCAATGTATGGGTGTGTGTTACATTAGATTCACTAGTGGCAGTGAGAAAAACATCACGGGATGGTGCGCATTGTATGGGTGTGTGTTACATTACATTCACTAGTGGCAGTGAGAAAAACATCACTGGGTGGTGCGCATTGCATGGGTGTGTGTTACATTAGATTCACTAGTAGCAGTGAGAAAACCATCACGGCGTGGTGCGCATTGTATGGGTGTGTGTTACATTAGATTCACTAGTATCAGTGAGAAAAACATCACGGGGTGGTGTGCATTGTATGGGTGTGTGTTACCTTACATTCACTAGTACGAATGAGAAAAACATCACGGGGTGGTGCGCATTGTATGGGTGTGTGTTACATTAGATTCACTAGTAGCAGTGAGAAAAACATCACGGGGTGGTGCGCATTGTATGGGTGTGTGTTACATTAGATTCACTAGTAGCAGTGATTAAAACATCACGGGGTGGTGCGCATTGTATGGGTGTGTGTTACCTTACATTCACTAGTACGAGTGAGAAAAACATCACGGGGTGGTTCGCATTGTATGGGTGTGTGTTACATTAGATTCACTAGTAGGAGTGAGAAAAACATCACGGGGTGGTGCGCATTGTATGGGTTTGTGTTACATTAGATTCACTAGTAGGAGTGAGATAAACATCACGGGGTGGTGCGCATTGTATGGGTGTGTGTTACAATACATTCACTAGTAGGAGTGAGAAAAACATCACGGGGTGGTGCGCATTGTATGGGTGTGTGTTACATTACATTCACTAGTAGGAGTGAGAAAAACATCACGGGGTGGTGCGCATTGTATGGGTGTGTGTTACATTACATTCACTAGTAGGAGTGAGAAAAACATCACGAGGTGGTGCGCATTGTATGGGTGTGTGTTACATTACATTCACTAGTAGCAGTGAGAAAAACATCACGGGGTGGTGCGCATTGTATGGGTGTGTGTTACATTAGATTCACTAGTAGCAGTGAGAAAAACATCACGGGGTGGTGCGCGTTGTATGGGTGTGTGTTACATTAGATTCACTAGTAGCAGTGAGAAAAACATCACGGGGTGGTGCGCATTGTATGGGTGTGTGTTACATTAGATTCACTAGTAGCAGTGAGAAAAACATCACGGGGTGGTGCGCATTGTATGGGTGTGTGTTACATTAGATTCACTAGTAGCAGGGAGAAAAACATCACGGGGTGGTGCGCATTGTATGGGTGTGTGTTACATTACATTCACTAGTAGGAGTGAGATAAACATCACGGGGTGGTGCGCATTGTATGGGTGTGTGTTACATAACATTCACTAGTAGGAGTGAGAAAAGCATCACGGGGTGCTGCGCATTGTATGGGTGTGTGTTACATTACATTCACTAGTAGGAGTGAGAAAAACATCATGGGGTGGTGCTCATTGTATGAGTGTGTTACATTACATTCACTACTAGGAGTGAGAAAAACATCACGGGGCGGTGCGCATTGTATGGGTGTGTGTTACATTAGATTCACTAGTAGGAGTGAGAAAAACATCACGGTGTGGTGCGCATTGTATGGGTGTGTGTTACATTACATTCACTAATAGGAGTGAGAAAAACATCACGGGGTGGTGCGCATTGTATGGGTGTGTGTTACATTACATTCTCTAGTAGGAGTGAGAAAAACATCACGGGGTGGTGCGCATTGTATGGGTGTTTGTTACATTGGATTCACTAGTAGCAGTGAGAAAAACATCACGGGGCGGTGCGCATTGTATGGGTGTGTGTTACATTAGATTCACTAGTAGCAGTGAGAAAAACATCACGGGGTGGTGCGCATTGTATGGGTGTGTGTTACATTACATTCACTAGTAGGAGTGAGAAAAACATCACGGGGTGGTGCGCATTGTATGGGTGTGTGTTACATTACATTCACTAGTAGGAGTGAGAAAAACATCACGGGGTGGTGCGCATTGTATGGGTGTGTGTTACATTACATTCCCTAGTAGGAGTGAGAAAAACATCACGGCGTGGTGCGCATTGTATGGGTGTGTGTTACATTACATTCACTATTAGGAGTGAGAAAAACATCACGGGGTGGTGCGCATTGTATGGGTGTGTGTTACATTACATTCACTAGTAGGAGTGAGAAGAACATCACGGGGTGGTGCTCATTGTATGAGTGTGTTACATTACATTCACTACTAGGAGTGAGAAAAACATCACGGGGCGGTGCGCATTGTATGGGTTTGTATTACATTAGATTCACTAGTAGGAGTGAGAAAAACATCACGGGGCGGTGCGCATTGTATGGGTGTGTGTTACATTACATTCACTAGTAGGAGTGAGAAAATCATCACGGGGCGGTGCGCATTGCATGGTTGTGTGTTACATTAGATTCACTAGTAGGAGTGAGAAAAACATCACGGGGTGGTGCGCATTGTATGGGTGTGTGTTACATTACATTCACTAGTAGGAGTGAGAAAAACATCACGGGGTGGTGCGCATTGCATGGGTGTGTGTTACATTACATTCACTAGTAGGAGTGAGAAAAACATCACGGGGTGGTGCGCATTGTATGGGTGTGTGTTACATTACATTCACTAGTAGCAGTGAGAAAAACATCACGGGGTGGTGCGCATTGTATGGGTGTGTGTTACACTACATTCACTAGTAGCAGTGAGAAAAACATCACGGGGTGGTGCGCATTGTATGGGTGTGTGTTACATTAGATTCACTAGTATCAGTGTGAAAAACATCACGGGGTGGTGCGCATTGTATGGGTGTGTGTTACATTAGATTCACTAGTAGCAGTGAGAAAAACATCACGGGGTGGTGCGCATTGTATGGGTGTGTGTTACATCAGATTCACTAGTAGCAGTGAGAAAAACATCACGGGGTGGTGCGCATTGTATGGGTGTGTGTTACATTAGATTCACTAGTAGAAGTGAGAAAAACATCACGGGGTGGTGCGCATTGTATGGGTGTGTGTTACATTACATTCACTAGTACGAGTGAGAAAAACATCACGGGGTGGTGCGCATTGTATGGGTGTGTGTTACATTAGATTCACTAGTAGCAGTGAGAAAAACATCACGGGGTGGTGCGCATTGTATGGGTGTGTGTTACATTAGATTCACTAGTAGGAGTGAGATAAGCATCACGGGGTGGTGCGCATTGTATGGGTGTGTGTTACAATACATTCACTAGTAGGAGTGAGAAAAACATCACGGGGTGGTGCGCATTGTATGGGTGTGTGTTACATTACATTCACTAGTAGGAGTGAGAAAAACATCACGGGGTGGTGCCCATTGTATGGGTGTGTGTTACATTACATTCACTAGTAGGAGTGAGAAAAACATCACGGGGTGGTGCGCATTGTATGGGTGTGTGTTACATCACATTCACTAGTAGCAGTGAGAAAAACATCACGGGGCGGTGCGCATTGTATGGGTGTGTGTTACATCAGATTCACTAGTAGGAGTGAGAAAAACATCACGGGGCGGTGCGCATTGTATGGGTGTGTGTTACATTAGATTCACTAGTAGGAGTGAGAAAAACATCACGGGGTGGTGCGCATTGTATGGGTGTGTGTTACATTAGATTCACTAGTAGGAGTGAGAAAAACATCACGGGGCGGTGCGCAATGTATGGGTGTGTCTTACATTAGATTCTCTAGTAGGAGTGAGAAAAACATGACGGGGTGGTGCGCATTGTATGGGTGTGTGTTACATTAGATTCACTAGTAGGAGTGAGAAAAACATCACGGGGTGGGGCGCATTGTATGGGTGTGTGTTACATTAGATTCACTAGTAGGAGTGAGAAAAACATCACGGGGTGGTGCGCATTGTATAGGTGTGTGTTACATTAGATTCACTAGTAGGAGTGAGAAAAACATCACGGGGTGGTGCGCATTGTATGGGTGTGTGTTACATTAGATTCACTAGTAGCAGTGAGAAAAACATCACGGGGTTGTGCGCATTGTATGGGTGTGTGTTACATTAGATTCACTAGTAGCAGTGAGAAAAACATCACGGGGTGGTGCGCATTGTATGGGTGTGTGTTACATTACATTCACTAGTAGGCGTGAGAAAACATCACGGGGTGGTGCGCATTGTATGGGTGTGTGTTACATTAGATTCACTAGTGGCAGTGAGAAAAACATCACGGGGTGGTGCGCATTGTATGGGTGTGTGTTTACATTAGATTCACTAGTATCAGTAAGAAAAACATCACGGGGTGGTGCGCATTGTATGGGTGTGTGTTACATTAGATTCACTAGTAGCAGTGAGAAAAACATCACGGGGTGGTGCGCAATGTATGGGTGTGTGTTACATTAGATTCACTAGTGGCAGTGAGAAAAACATCACGGGATGGTGCGCATTGTATGGGTGTGTGTTACATTACATTCACTAGTGGCATTGAGAAAAACATCACTGGGTGGTGCGCATTGCATGGGTGTGTGTTACATTAGATTCACTTGTAGCAGTGAGAAAAACATCACGGCGTGGTGCGCATTGTATGGTGTGTGTTACATTAGATTCACTAGTATCAGTGAGAAAAACATCACGGGGTGGTGTGCATTGTATGGGTGTGTGTTACCTTACATTCACTAGTACGAGTGAGAAAAACATCACGGGGTGGTGCGCATTGTATGGGTGTGTGTTACATTAGATTCACTAGTAGCAGTGAGAAAAACATCACGGGGTGGTGCGCATTGTATGGGTGTGTGTTACATTACATTCACTAGTAGCAGTGAGAAAAACATCACGGGGTGGTGCGCATTGTATGGGTGTGTGTTACCTTACATTCACTAGTACGAGTGAGAAAAACATCACGGGGTGGTGCGCATTGTATGGGTGTGTGTTACATTAGATTCACTAGTAGGAGTGAGAAAAACATCACGGGGTGGTGCGCATTGTATGGGTGTGTGTTACATTAGATTCACTAGTAGGAGTGAGATAAACATCACGGGGTGGTGCGCATTGTATGGGTGTGTGTTACAATACATTCACTAGTAGGAGTGAGAAAAACATCACGGGGTGGTGCGCATTGTATGGGTGTGTGTTACATTACATTCACTAGTAGGAGTGAGAAAAACATCACGGGGTGGTGCGCATTGTATGGGTGTGTGTTACATTACATTCACTAGTAGGAGTGAGAAAAACATCACGAGGTGGTGCGCATTGTATGGGTGTGTGTTACATTACATTCACTAGTAGCAGTGAGAAAAACATCACGGGGTGGTGCGCATTGTATGGGTGTGTGTTACATTAGATTCACTAGTAGCAGTGAGAAAAACATCACGGGGTGGTGCGCGTTGTATGGGTGTGTGTTACATTAGATTCACTAGTAGCAGTGAGAAAAACATCACGGGGTGGTGCGCATTGTATGGGTGTGTGTTACATTAGATTCACTAGTAGCAGTGAGAAAAACATCACGGGGTGGTGCGCATTGTATGGGTGTGTGTTACATTAGATTCACTAGTAGCAGGGAGAAAAACATCACGGGGTGGTGCGCATTGTATGGGTGTGTGTTACATTACATTCACTAGTAGGAGTGAGATAAACATCACGGGGTGGTGCACATTGTATGGGTGTGTGTTACATTACATTCACTAGTAGGAGTGAGAAAAACATCACGGGGTGGTGCGCATAGTATGGGTGTGTGTTACATTACATTCACTAGTAGGAGTGAGAAAAACATCACGGGGTGGTGCGCATTGTATGGGTGTGTGTTACATTACATTCACTAGTAGGAGTGAGAAAAACATCACGGGGTGGTGCGCATTGGAAGGGTGTGTGTTACATTAGATTCACTAGTGGCAGTGAGAAAAACATCACGGGGTGGTGCGCATTGTATGGGTGTGTGTTACATTAGATTCACTAGTAGCAGTGAGAAAAACATCACGGGGTGGTGCGCATTGTATGGGTGTGTGTTACATTAGATTCACTAGTAGCAGTGAGAAAAACATCACGGGGTGGTGCGCAATGTATGGGTGTGTGTTACATTAGATTCACTAGTTTCAGTGAGAAAAACATCACGGGGTGGTGCGCATTGTATGGGTGTGTGTTACATTACATTCACTAGCGGCAGTGAGAAAAACATCACGGGGTGGTGCGCATTGCATGGGTGTGTGTTACATTACATTCACTAGTGGGAGTGAGAAAAACATCACGGGGTGGTGCGCATTGTATGGGTGTGTGTTACATTACATTCACTAGTAGCAGTGAGAAAAACATCACGGGGTGGTGCGCATTGTATTGGTGTGTGTTACACTACATTCACTAGTAGCAGTGAGAAAAACATCACGGGGTGGTGCGCATTGTATGGGTGTGTGTTACATTACATTCACTAGTAGCAGTGAGAAAAACATCACGGGGTGGTGCGCATTGTATGGGTGTGTGTTACACTACATTCACTAGTAGCAGTGAGAAAAACATCACGGGGAGGTGCGCATTGTATGGGTGTGTGTTACATTAGATTCACTAGTATCAGTGTGAAAAACATAACGGGGTGGTGCGCATTGTATGGGTGTGTGTTACATTAGATTCACTAGTAGCAGTGAGAAAAACATCACGGGGTGGTGCGCATTGTATGGGTGTGTGTTACATCAGATTCACTAGTAGCAGTGAGAAAAACATCACGGGGTGGTGCGCATTGTATGGGTGTGTGTTACATTAGATTCACTAGTAGCAGTGAGAAAAACATCACGGGGTGGTGCGCATTGTATGGGTGTGTGTTACATTACATTCACTAGTACGAGTGAGAAAAACATCACGGGGTGGTGCGCATTGTATGGGTGTGTGTTACATTAGATTCACTAGTAGCAGTGAGAAAAACATCACGGGGTGGTGCGCATTGTATGGGTGTGTGTTACATTAGATTCACTAGTAGGAGTGAGATAAACATCACGGGGTGGTGCGCATTGTATGGGTGTGTGTTACAATACATTCACTAGTAGGAGTGAGAAAAACATCACGGGGTGGTGCGCATTGTATGGGTGTGTGTTACATTACATTCACTAGTAGGAGTGAGAAAAACATCACGGGGTGGTGCCCATTGTATGGGTGTGTGTTACATTACATTCAATAGTAGGAGTGAGAAAAACATCACGGGGTGGTGCGCATTGTATGGGTGTGTGTTACATTAGATTCACTAGTAGGAGTGAGAAAAACATCACGGGGTGGGGCGCATTGTATGGGTGTGTGTTACATTAGATTCACTAGTAGGAGTGAGAAAAACATCACGGGGTGGTGCGCATTGTATGGGTGTGTGTTACATTATATTCACTAGTAGGAGTGAGAAAAACATCACGGGGTGGTGCGCATTGTATGGGTGTGTGTTACATTAGATTCACTAGTAGCAGTGAGAAAAACATCACGGGGTTGTGCGCATTGTATGGGTGTGTGTTACATTAGATTCACTAGTAGCAGTGAGAAAAACATCACGGGGTGGTGCGCATTGTATGGGTGTGTGTTACATTACATTCACTAGTAGGCGTGAGAAAAACATCACGGGGTGGTGCGCATTGTATGGGTGTGTGTTACATTAGATTCACTAGTGGCAGTGAGAAAAACATCACAGGGTGGTGCGCATTGTATGGGTGTGTGTTACATTAGATTCACTAGTATCAGTAAGAAAAACATCTCGGGGTGGTGCGCATTGTATGGGTGTGTGTTACATTAGATTCACTAGTAGCAGTGAGAAAAACATCACGGGGTGGTGCGCAATGTATGGGTGTGTGTTACATTAGATTCACTAGTGGCAGTGAGAAAAACATCACGGGATGGTGCGCATTGTATGGGTGTGTGTTACATTACATTCACTAGTGGCAGTGAGAAAAACATCACTGGGTGGTGCGCATTGCATGGGTGTGTGTTACATTAGATTCACTATTAGCAGTGAGAAAACCATCACGGCGTGGTGCGCATTGTATGGGTGTGTGTTACATTAGATTCACTAGTATCAGTGAGAAAAACATCACGGGGTGGTGTGCATTGTATGGGTGTGTGTTACCTTACATTCACTAGTACGAATGAGAAAAACATCACGGGGTGGTGCGCATTGTATGGGTGTGTGTTACATTAGATTCACTAGTAGCAGTGAGAAAAACATTACGGGGTGGTGCGCATTGTATGGGTGTGTGTTACATTAGATTCACTAGTAGCAGTGAGAAAAACATCACGGGGTGGTGCGCATTGTATGGGTGTGTGTTACCTTACATTCACTAGTACGAGTGAGAAAAACATCACGGGGTGGTTCGCATTGTATGGGTGTGTGTTACATTAGATTCACTAGTAGGAGTGAGAAAAACATCACGGGGTGGTGCGCATTGTATGGGTTTGTGTTACATTAGATTCACTAGTAGGAGTGAGATAAACATCACGGGGTGGTGCGCATTGTATGGGTGTGTGTTACAATACATTCACTAGTAGGAGTGAGAAAAACATCACGGGGTGGTGCGCATTGTATGGGTGTGTGTTACATTACATTCACTAGTAGGAGTGAGAAAAACATCACGGGGTGGTGCGCATTGTATGGGTGTGTGTTACATTACATTCACTAGTGGGAGTGAGAAAAACATCACGAGGTGGTGCGCATTGTATGGGTGTGTGTTACATTACATTCACTAGTAGCAGTGAGAAAAACATCACGGGGTGGTGCGCATTGTATGGGTGTGTGTTACATTAGATTCACTAGTAGCAGTGAGAAAAACATCACGGGGTGGTGCGCATTGTATGGGTGTGTGTTACATTACATTCCCTAGTAGGAGTGAGAAAAACATCACGGCGTGGTGCGCATTGTATGGGTGTGTGTTACATTACATTCACTATTAGGAGTGAGAAAAACATCACGGGGTGGTGCGCATTGTATGGGTGTGTGTTACATTACATTCACTAGTAG
Source organism: Cavia porcellus (assembly GCF_034190915.1). NCBI lineage: Eukaryota > Metazoa > Chordata > Mammalia > Rodentia > Caviidae > Cavia > Cavia porcellus. The sequence goes on from NW_026947817.1 coordinate 148,969, forward strand.
GAGTGAGAAAAACATCACGGGGTGGTGCTCATTGTATGAGTGTGTTACATTACATTCACTACTAGGAGTGAGAAAAACATCACGGGGCGGTGCGCATTGTATGGGTTTGTATTACATTAGATTCACTAGTAGGAGTGAGAAAAACATCACGGGGCGGTGCGCATTGTATGGGTGTGTGTTACATTACATTCACTAGTAGGAGTGAGAAAATCATCACGGGGCGGTGCGCATTGCATGGTTGTGTGTTACATTAGATTCACTAGTAGGAGTGAGAAAAACATCACGGGGTGGTGCGCATTGTATGGGTGTGTGTTACATTACATTCACTAGTAGGAGTGAGAAAAACATCACGGGGTGGTGCGCATTGCATGGGTGTGTGTTACATTACATTCACTAGTAGGAGTGAGAAAAACATCACGGGGTGGTGCGCATTGTATGGGTGTGTGTTACATTACATTCACTAGTAGCAGTGAGAAAAACATCACGGGGTGGTGCGCATTGTATGGGTGTGTGTTACACTACATTCACTAGTAGCAGTGAGAAAAACATCACGGGGTGGTGCGCATTGTATGGGTGTGTGTTACATTAGATTCACTAGTATCAGTGTGAAAAACATCACGGGGTGGTGCGCATTGTATGGGTGTGTGTTACATTAGATTCACTAGTAGCAGTGAGAAAAACATCACGGGGTGGTGCGCATTGTATGGGTGTGTGTTACATCAGATTCACTAGTAGCAGTGAGAAAAACATCACGGGGTGGTGCGCATTGTATGGGTGTGTGTTACATTAGATTCACTAGTAGAAGTGAGAAAAACATCACGGGGTGGTGCGCATTGTATGGGTGTGTGTTACATTACATTCACTAGTACGAGTGAGAAAAACATCACGGGGTGGTGCGCATTGTATGGGTGTGTGTTACATTAGATTCACTAGTAGCAGTGAGAAAAACATCACGGGGTGGTGCGCATTGTATGGGTGTGTGTTACATTAGATTCACTAGTAGGAGTGAGATAAGCATCACGGGGTGGTGCGCATTGTATGGGTGTGTGTTACAATACATTCACTAGTAGGAGTGAGAAAAACATCACGGGGTGGTGCGCATTGTATGGGTGTGTGTTACATTACATTCACTAGTAGGAGTGAGAAAAACATCACGGGGTGGTGCCCATTGTATGGGTGTGTGTTACATTACATTCACTAGTAGGAGTGAGAAAAACATCACGGGGTGGTGCGCATTGTATGGGTGTGTGTTACATCACATTCACTAGTAGCAGTGAGAAAAACATCACGGGGCGGTGCGCATTGTATGGGTGTGTGTTACATCAGATTCACTAGTAGGAGTGAGAAAAACATCACGGGGTGGTGCGCATTGTATGGGTGTGTGTTACATTAGATTCACTAGTAGGAGTGAGAAAAACATCACGGGGTGGTGCGCATTGTATGGGTGTGTGTTACATTACATTCACTAGTAGGCGTGAGAAAAACATCACGGGGCGGTGCGCAATGTATGGGTGTGTCTTACATTAGATTCTCTATAGGAGTGAGAAAAACATGACGGGGTGGTGCGCATTGTATGGGTGTGTGTTACATTAGATTCACTAGTATCAGTAAGAAAAACATCACGGGGTGGTGCGCAATGTATGGGTGTGTGTTACATTAGATTCACTAGTAGCAGTGAGAAAAACATCACGGGGTGGTGCGCAATGTATGGGTGTGTGTTACATTAGATTCACTAGTGGCAGTGAGAAAAACATCACGGGATGGTGCGCATTGTATGGGTGTGTGTTACATTACATTCACTAGTGGCATTGAGAAAAACATCACTGGGTGGTGCGCATTGCATGGGTGTGTGTTACATTAGATTCACTTGTAGCAGTGAGAAAAACATCACGGCGTGGTGCGCATTGTATGGGTGTGTGTTACATTAGATTCACTAGTATCAGTGAGAAAAACATCACGGGGTGGTGTGCATTGTATGGGTGTGTGTTACCTTACATTCACTAGTACGAGTGAGAAAAACATCACGGGGTGG